>NC_052674.1:12608765-12876265 GCF_016802725.1 Solenopsis invicta | reverse complement strand
CCTGCGGTGCGAAGCGTGAGCGAGCGTGCGAGATATCGGCTGGAGATATCGGGAGCGGCTATCGTCGAGTGTGCCAGGCCCGGACAAGCCCCGCAGATCGAGGAGCGGAGGAAGAACCGTGCTGAAGTCGAGGTGACCCGTCTAACCGCTATGTGAAGCCACGAGCTGTCGGTGTCGACCGGCTCGCGTTCTGAGGTGGAGCCATTAGGTTAGTGTGCGAGTGCGTCCACCGCGTGGCGATTGAACGCACCTTGCTTCTTAGTGTTTGGCTAGCTCTCCACCTCAAGCCCGAGACCTCGTCGAGGCACCCAGCTGTCGGCTGCCGCGTGTGTTTGAGCCGTCCCGCCGTAGAAGCTCGCGGACGACCGGCTTCCCGGGGAAGCCGCAAAGCCCTCGCGCACGTGCGTGAGTCGTATTACGGCCGTGATCATACGGCCGTCCGAGATATCGGTGACTTGGTGTATCGCGCGTGGTCTATTAATTTTGTAATGCGTTGTCGTCGGCGCGAATCTTTTACTGTACGCACTTCCGTCTCAGAATTACGTTGCTCGCCTTAGCGGAGGCTCTGCATTCGTGTTCTTGCCGCGCCGGTCAGAGCGCGCGTGATTGGCTGCCGCGCTTCGCGGTGGACCATTCGTCGTGATCGGCGCGTGTAGCGTAATTACGGTCTGAGTTGAAATAATTCCCGCGTCTGGATTATTAATTCCTTGGGTTAACGCCTTATCGCTGTGTCTTTCTTTCGTACGTTAACCGCTTTTCTTTTTTTCTCTTATTGTATGCTGTTTCTATTATCTGCAATATATGTGATCTCTGTCTGTTACATCGGCCTGACGTTATTTAGTTTCTCGCCTACCCGTCGTCTCCCGTAAGAGAGCCGCTTCGTCCCTGTCTCCGCTAACCCCGCCCCTCTACCGGTTAGCGGAGCTAGCTGGCCGCGTGCGAGCGACGATTTCGCGTTTCGGCATGACGCATTCTCGCGTGTTGTGAATCCGTGTTTAGAGTGGAAAAGTGAACCCGGAAACGCGACCGGTATCATCGCGTCTGGCGCCCAATCTCGCGATTTGGTGCGAGCGTTTGGTGTTGCTCGGTTCGCTCGTCGCTCCCGCGCGTGTTTCGCGAGTTATCCCGTTGTTTGATCGCGTACTTCGCCGTTGCTCTCCGGCGTCAGGAAAAGTACGTGACAAAATTTGGCGCCCAACGTGGGGCGTGCCAGTAAGAATTTCTCTTTTACGGTCTTTGCGAGACACGGGCGTAGCAATTGAGAATTACTTTTTTTTGCGTGGATTAGCTGCGGAGACACGGGCCGGCGAGGAATTCTGCATTGAGTGTGAGATAATTTTTGTTGTTGTTGTTTTTCCCTGAGCAGGTGTTGTGTGCGTCCTGTGTGAGTTTTTGCATTTTCCTGTTCTCGCTGGAATTTTGATAACTCACTGCAAGCCATTTTCCGCTTTCAATTATTTGACACGGCTAACCTTTAACAAATAGTATCAAAATTTCTCGAGACCATATTAACCTTCCTTTATTGCTAATAGTATTATGCGTTTGGTATCGTCTTGATTTTCGCGTGTGAACATTATTTTCCCGATTGTGAGTCATAGTCGTGTGAGCTTCGGATTGAATTTATTATTTAGGATTCTGTGACTTGGTATCGGCAAACAGTTCCGCGAACATTTCGTCGTGTTTGATTATTGAATATTCGCGAATGTTATTTCGCGACGGTGGAATTTGCTGCTCAGTGCCGATTATAGTGCTTGGCGTAGAAGTAAACACGCCGAGGAATTTAGGGGGAGGGCGTATTGTCGAAGTGTCGTGCCGTGTTTGCGCGTTCGAGTGTCGCAAATATTTTGGAATCTTAGAATACGCTTTGAGTGACCGTTAATTTTCGCTTCGGCTATCGTTATCGTTTTCGTGAGATATCGCCGTACAATTGCGCGCGTGGAAATCAGTCGGTCGTGCGGGGGGACCACATCGCTTGAAAATGAGTTCGACTAAGTACGACGACGAGTGGATTTTTACCGCCACCCTCGAACAATTAATTGCTGCGCTTGAGGAGCAGGGGCTCTCAATCGAGGGTCCTCAATCCGCGCTCGCGTTAAGATTATTGCGGCACATGCGGACTACGCGCGTCGGCGAATCGTTCGTCGGCGCGGATGTCGCACAAGGGCTACCGGATTTCGGACACTTAAATCTTCCCGGGGGGAAGGTACCACGACCGGACAGTCCCTTCGAGGCCGCGATGAGGCCGGTGGCGAGCGTGCACGCATCCGGGGGAGGCGGGGGACGTCGACCACCGGGATCGAATGACGCGGCCGCCGCTTACAGCGTCATGCGGCGTTGGAATTTAAAGTTTTCCGGCGCGCGGGGGGAGGACGCGGAAACCTTTTTATTACGGATTGAGGAAGGCCGCGAGTTGATACCGGTCGACGATGCGGACATATTGCGATGCCTACCGTTCGTCCTATCGGGTGTCGCGCTTCATTGGTTCCGTGCTAAGCGCGCGAAATTGACGACGTGGGGTACGTTCAAGGCGGCGTGGCGTGCGCAAAACGGTCGTGGACTATCTGACGTGTCTGAATGCGCTTTTTGACCGTCTCTCACCCCCCTGGAGTGAGGTGGAGAAGATCGGTTACGCACACCGCTACATGTTGCCGCGCTTGCAGACCATGGTGCCGCGCGATTCGGTCACCGATTTAGATTCACTTGAGTTATTGGCGGCGCGAGCGGAAAGTTGTTGTCGGGCAGCCTTAAGTTATCGAGCACCTCCGCCGCCGGAGCGATCATTATTTCCCGATTTAGCTTATCGTCCTTCAAAAGAGGGGGGACGCGGAGGAAAATTGAATGATACTCTTGCGGCATTAGAGATATCGGGCCTGGATGAAAGTGTGGGAGCGTCGCGCGCGGGTAGGTGGAGGAAAGCCAAGGCTCGCAGTGACGCTGTGACCACCGCGTCCGCGTCGGCCACCGCCGTGGCGGGTCCTCCGACCGCCACCCCGTCTACAAGTGGGCACCGTAGCAATCCCGGCAAATGCTGGAATTGCGATCAGACGGGCCACTTTGCGCGTGACTGCAAATCCGCTCCGCGCACTCATTGCTATCGGTGCGGCAAGGCGGGAGTGACGTTGCGTACGTGCCCAGATTGTGCGGGAAACGCCTAAGGGAGTCGGAGAAGGGGGAAAACGCGACTCCTGGCAATGCATCCCCCAATAATGTAGTGATACCGGTACGCGCCGATTTCGTTTGTAATTCGTTCGGGGCGAGGGAATCATGCCTCTCCTTTGTTCGTGTTAAAATATCGGGTAATGAGATTCGCGCTCTATTGGATTCCGGGTCGAGTCGTACGTTTTTAGGTCCGGCCGCTATTGAATTAGTGCAATCGTTGGGATATCGGTTTCGTCGGGCTAGGGACCGCCGCGTGACGACTGCGACCAGCCAGACGACGCGAGTGAGGGGGGAGGTCGAGGTACCCCTCAAAATTGAAAACCGCACGCGTACCTTGAGCGTGTACGCGTTGCGAACGTTAGCGTTACCGTGTATATTAGGTATGGACTTTTTGACAGCTTTCGATGTTGTGATTAATTTTGCGGGAAGTACCTGGGGATTCGCGGATGATATCACGCGACAATATCCCCTGGAAATTGAGACCACGAGCTCGCTGTCGGCAGCGCTCGCGCAAGGAGGTACTGGGCCCGAACAGGGGACGGGGGAAGACCCTACCAAGCGGAGGGGCAGCTTACGAGATTCGACGCCTAACAAAGCGGCCGATATCGTGGTGTCCCCACCAAGAGAGGAGGGGACGTCTACTGCTCGCAAACGCGCAACGCCGCAGGGCGGATTAAGGGAGCTGTCGGCTGAGGAGAGCGCGCGGTTATCGGAATTTTTAGCGTCGGAGATATCGGACGTTCCCGTGAAACTCGGAGCGACGTCGCTAACGGAACACCGTATAGATGTCGGGGGGCACCCGCCTATTAAACAGCGTTATTACCTGGTGTCGCCAAGGGTACAGGAAGCGATCTATGCCGAGGTCGATTCAATGCTTGAGTCCGGTATTATCGAACCCTCGAATAGCGCGTGGTCAACACCCATCGTGATGATCAAGAAACCGAACAACACGTATCGCTTTTGCTTAGACTTTCGCCGGTTAAACGAGGTATCGAAAAAAGACGCGTATCCCCTGCCGTACATGAATGCGATTTTGGATAAACTTCGGCCAGCCGGTTACATTTCTACCATCGACCTTAGCCAGGCTTACTTGCAGATACCGTTAGAGAAAAGTTGTAAAGAGTTCACCGCGTTTACGGTACCGGGCAAAGGACTCTTTCAATTTACGCGGATGCCGTATGGCCTAACGGGAGCGCCCGCAACGTTTCAAAGGCTTCTAGATCGTTTAATAGGTCCGGAGATGGAACCGCATGCATTCGCGTACCTTGATGATATCGTTGTTGTGACACGGACTTTTGGAGAACATCTTACGTAGTTGGGCAAAGTATTTGCGCGTATTAGAGACGCGGGACTTACGATCAACCCGGAGAAAAGTAAATTCTGTCGATCCCAAGTGAAATATCTTGGGTTTCTCGTGCAAAAGGAAGGGTTTACGGTCGATCCTGAGAAGACCGCCGCTATCGTGCAGTATTCTCCGCCGCGAAACGTTAGACAATTGCGTCGGTTCATCGGAATGGCGTCCTGGTATAGGTGATTTATACCGCAATGCGCGACGCGGATGGAACCGCTTACGAGTCTTCTGAAGAAGAATCGCTCTTGGGTGTGGGGAGAGACTCAAAAGCAAGCTTTTGAGTCAATTAAATTTTGTTTGACCACCCCACCCACGCTATCGTGTCCAGACTTTGATTTACCATTCTTACTGCAAACCGATGCAAGTTCCGTAGGGTTAGGCGCGGTGCTAGCGCAGAAAAACGGGGACGCGGAACATGTAATTGCCTACGCAAGCCGCGCGTTATCGGAAACGGAAAGAAAATATTCCACCACGGAGTTGGAATGTCTGGCTATCGTGTGGGCGGTCAAAAAGTTTTGTCCCTATTTAGAAGGATATCGGTTTACAATTATAACGGACCATAGTAGCCTCCGGTGGCTACACAATTTAAAAAACCCGACTGGTCGTCTAGCGCGGTGGGTACTCGAACTCCTCGAATATGATTACGTGATAGAGCATAGAAAAGGTGCGATGCACCACGTGCCAGATGCACTTTCAAGATTGTACGAAGGCGAGGAAACAGATTTTTGCGCTGCGGTCGTGACGAATGACGCGTGGTATAACTCGAAGGTCGAGGAGATAGCACGCCACCCGCGACGTTACCCGGAGTGGCGAATGCTCAACGGCGAGATGTATTTTAGAAAGTCGCGCTTGATGGCGGAGGTCGTGGAGGATCGCGATAGGTGGAAACGCGTGTTGCCGCGAGAGGCGCGCCGTGCAGTGATTAGGGAGAATCACGATCCACCACATGCCGGTCATTTGGGGGTTGAGAAGACCTATCAGCGTGTCGCGACGAGATATCACTGGCCGCGCATGCTAAGGGATATCGCGAATTACGTTAAACATTGCGGCGTATGTCAGAGAGTAAAGGTGGAGCAAGACGTACCGGCCGGATTGATGGGGCAGCGCGTGATAGAGTCGCCGTGGACGGTGGTTGCCGCGGACATTATGGGACCGTTGCCGACGAGTAAGTCCGGTCACGCATACTTGCTCGTAATGCAGGACTTGTTTACGAAGTGGATAGAGTGCTGTCCACTTCGTAAGGCTACCGGTCGACGGATTAGAGAGGCGATTGAGGAGATGGTGATTTTCCGTTGGGGCGCGCCGCGTGTATTGCTGACGGACAACGGAACGGAGTTTCTGAATAGAGACTTGCGCGCGATGTCGGAGCAGTATGGGATATATCATACGACGGTGCCACCTTATCACCCGCAGGCAAACCCGGTGGAGCGAGTAAATCGCGTCCTAAAGACGATGATCACTGCGTTCGTAGAGCGGGATCACCGCGAGTGGGACGTCCACATTAATGAGTTTCGATTCGCGTACAATTCCGCACACCATACGTCTCTACAAGCTACCCCCGCCTTTCTAAATTACGGCCGAGAACCGCTACCGGCCGGCTTGCATCGCGAACAGGACGACGTCGGTGTCGAGATAGAGGAAGCGAACCCCGTCGAGTGGCGCGAACATATGGGGAAGATGGGCGCGTTACGGGAGTGGGTCGCGGAAAACTTGGAAGCCGCGCAAGAGCGGCAATCTAAGTATTATAATCGGCACAGGCGCGAAGTCACATTTAACGTAGGCGAACAGGTGTTCAAGAGGTACCACGTGTTATCGGCCGGCGCACAACACTTCTCAGCGAAGCTGGCCAAGAAGTTCCATGGCCCGTTCATTATTCGAAGAATTCTCTCACCAGTAGTCTACGAGTTGGCTGATCTAACGGGTGGGATTGTTGGCAAGGTCCACGTGAAAGACCTCAAGCCTTACCATGAGCCTTTGGATGTCTAGGAGGATGGACGCGCCGGCGTCTGCCCTGTCTTCTCACGTCTTCTGCTGTCGGGGGAAGCTTAGGCTAATAGTCACACATATTTTTTTTCCTTTTATTTGCGCTTGACTCGCCTTTTTGTTTTTTTTTGTTCGGGGGAAAGCCAGTCGGACCCCTTCCTTTCTCTTGCCGCGGCTATCGGCCGCCCGGACCCAAATGGATATCGTTTTTGTTGTTGTTTGTTTTTGTTTTTTTTGTCGATTGGTGAGGTATTCGCTAATAAACGCCTATTTTGTAGTTACTGTCTTTGGTTTTGGTGTAAATGCGCCCTGCTCCGTTCCCCATATCCCATCCGGTCGCCGACGCGAAAGCGCACGCTAGACTTAGGAGCGCGTTGGAGCCGATCGTCCGGGACCGGAAGCGGCGGGACCACGAGAGGAACGAGCGAATAGCCAGGGGATGAACATGTCTCCCTGGCCGCGTCCTAACAGTTACGATTTTTTGTTGTTGTTTGATATGGTCATCTGGACCGTTTTGGTTGGTTAACAATTTTATTTTCTTTGCGAATCGGTAAGAATTTTTTTTTTGGTGTTGTGCTCTCTGATTTTTTTTTTGGTGATATCGCAGCCGACAGACTGGAGATTTCGGTCGCTCTGAGGCGCCTTCCTCGGCAGCTCGTGGCTGCAGAGGGGCATCTGGACCGGCACGGTCCCGCTTGGCATGGGGGGGTTGTGACGTGGCAGTTTTAGCTGCCTCGCCACTCCGTCTTCCGCCTAAGCGTCGCGCAAGGAGGCGCGTATGACCGGGCCGGGCACTCAACGAGAGAGCGAAATCTCCGGCGAGACTGCGTCGCGTCTTATTTTATTTACTCATTCGCGGTTTCTTTCATGTAACCGCGGGCACCTCGACGAACGCCGCCGAAGGACCAGCAGCGGCGAAGGAGACAGACCGCGACCGGAAAAGGAGAAGGCGATCGTCCAGGTCCGGCGCACAGGAAAACGCTGACGGAGAGGAGGAGATAAGACGTGGCGACAGCTAAGCGCCACGCAAGGGAGGCTCGTGAGTGGCATAGCTGATGGGCGGGCTGGGGCGGACGAACGGCCAGGACGAGGGCCGTCGAATGCCGGCTGTCCATCGAGGAGGGTAGCGGCGAAGAGTCGTCGCTGGGAAAATTCTGCTGCTGTCGTCCGCGAGGACAACGAGAGCGACGAGGATGTCGGATGCCGACGGGGACCGCACGACACCTGCGGAGACCCGACACTGCGCTACCGTGACGTCACGGCTAGATAAGGGCGGCCGCTGATAGGCCGCGCCGCTAGGCGCAAGGATATCGCGCACCCTGTGGGAGGGGTAGCGCTTATCGATCGCGCATCGAGCGCGATCCTCTCGGCTTTTGCGTGCGACCCGGCGATCCCTGTGGTGCGAAGCGTGAGCGAGCGTGCGAGATATCGGCTGGAGATATCGGGAGCGGCTATCGTCGAGTGTGCCAGGCCCGGACAAGCCCCGCGGATCGAGGAGCGGAGGAAGAACCGTGCTGAAGTCGAGGTGACCCGTCTAACCGCTGTGTGAAGTCACGAGCTGTCGGTGTCGACCGGCTCGCGTTCTGAGGTGGAGCCATTAAGTTATTGTGCGAGTGCGTCCGCCGTGTGGCGATTGAACGCACCTTGCTTCTTAGTGTTTGGCTGGCTCTCCACCTCAAGCCCGAGACCTCGTCGAGGCACCCAGCTGTCGGCTGCCGCGTGTGTTTGAGCCGTCCCGCCCTAGAAGCTCGCGAACGACCGGCTTCCCGGGAAGCCGCAAAGCCCTCACGCACGTGCGTGCGTCGTGTTACGGCCGTGATCATACGGCCGCCTGAGATATCTGCGAATTGGCGTGTCGCGCGTGTTCTATTAATTTTGTAGTGCGGTTCCGGCGACTGCGTTGTCGCCGGCGCGACTCTTATTGCGGAGCGTACTTTGTCCCGGAATTGCTGGATTCACCTTAGCGAAGGCTCGGCGTTCACGTACTTGCCGCACCGTCCAGAGCGCGCGTGATTGGCTGCCGTGCGTAGCGCGGAGCCAGTCGTCGTGATCGGCGCGTGTAGCGTAATTATGGTCTGAGTTGAGGTAATTCCCACGTCCGGCTTATTTATTTCTTTTTGGTCAACTCCTTATCTCTTTGTCTTTCTTTCTTACGTTAACCGCTTTTTCTTTCTTATTTTATTGTATGCCGACCCTATTGTGCACTGCAATATATGTGTTCTCTATCTGTTATATCGGCCTGACTTTACATAATTTCTTGCCTACCCGTCTCCGCCCGTAAGAGAGCCGCTTCGTCTCTGTCTCCGCTAAACCCGCCCCTTTATTCGGTTAGAGGAGCTAGTTGGCCGCGTGCGAGCGACGATTTCGCGTTTCGGCATGACGCATTCTCGCGTGTTATGAATCCGTGTTTAGAATGGAAAAGTGAACCCGGAGACGCGACCGGTATCATCGCGTCTGGCGCCCAATCTCGCGATTTGGTGCGAGCGTTTGGTGTTTCTCGGTTTACTCGTCGCTCCCGCGCGTGTTTCGCGAGTTATTCCGTTGTTTGATCGCTTATTTCGCCGTTGCTCTCCGGCGTCAGGAAAAGTACGTGACAATATATATATATATATATATATATATTAGAAGTACAAATTGAAAACGCCGTTTTCCAATAGATGGCGCCAGCGGTAAATGCTGGCGCCAAACGTTAGATCAAAAATTTTTAATGTAAGGTTGGGCATCTGGCAACAATTCCTTATCAATGCAGTTGTGAATTTTTATCGGCGTTATATATTTTTTTGTGATCGAAAATGTCGAAATTTGTACCCAATAAGCGTCATTTGCGGGAAGTGTTGCTTTTTGCCTTCAATTCGAAAAAATCTGCGGCTGAGGCGCGTCGAATGATTGTAAAAACTTATGGTGAGGTTTCCATTAGTGAAAGAACGTGTCGAGAATGGTTCCAACGCTTCAAAAGTGGTGATTTCGGCGTAGAAGACAAGGAGCGTCCCGGACAGGTGAAAAAGTTTGAAGACGCACAATTGGAAACATTACTGAATGAAGATTCATCTCAAACGCAACAGGAGCTTGCAGATTCATTGGGCGTGACTCAACAAGCTATTTCACATCGTTTGAAAATGGGAATGATCCAAAAGCATGGACACTGGGTGCCATACGAATTAAAGCCGAGAGACGTCGAACGGCGTTTTTTCGCATGCGAACAGCTGCTCCAACGGCAAAAACGGAAGGGTTTTCTGCATCGCATTTTAACCGGCGATGAAAAGTGGATCCATTATGATAATCCAAAGCGAAAAAAATTGTGGGGCTACCGCGGCCATGCATCAACATCGACGGCCAAGCCAAACATCCATGGCTCGAAGCTCATGCTGTGTATTTGGTGGGACCAGCTCGGCGTGATTTATTATGAGCTGTTGCAACCGGGTGAAACCATCACAGGAGCTCGCTGCCGAACACAACTAATGCGTTTGAGCTGAGCATTGCAGGAAAAATGGCCACAATACGAGCAAAGACACGAAAAAGTGATGTTGCTGCACGACAACGCTCGGCCACATGTTGCTCAGATCGTTAAAACCTATCTGGAAACATTGAAATGGGACGTCTTACCTCATCTACCTATTCTCCTGACATCGCTCCTTCAGATTACCACTTGTTCCGATCAATGGCGCATGGCCTGGCTGAGCAGCACTTCCATTATTACGAAGAGGCCAAAAACTGGGTCGATTCGTGGATCGCCGCAAAAGACGAGCAGTTTTTTCGACGCGGGATTCCTATGCTGCCCGAAAGGTGGGAGAAAGTAGTGGCCAGCGATGGACAATACTTTCAAGAATAAGTATGTAACCATTTTTCAACAATCAATCCTCAAATTTTGACAAAAAACTGCGGTTTTCAATTTGTACTCCTAATGTATATATATATGTACATATATATATATATATATATATATATATATATATATATATATATATATCGTAAATATAACTGTTACTTAAATTATTTTTTTACTATAACCTGTTTTCTCACATTTACTTTATTTTATATAAATATTTATTTACTCAAACGTACATGATGTTGCTCAACGGAAACCGCGAGAAGGTGTTGGTCTCTTCCGTCAGGAGAAAAATGTAAAAAATTCTTATTTATACTTAAAAGTAATACGATTTAGAAGCAATATTTAATCAGCTACATTGTTTTACAATATTAACTAGTCGCATAAAAAAAGGAATTAGTTAACATTGCAAAATAATGTAACTGATTAAATATCACTTTCAAAATAAATTTTTTACATTTCCCTCAGTGTGTGTGTGTGTGTGTGTGTGTGTGTGTGTGTGTGTGTGTGTGTGTGTGTGTGTGTGTGTGTTTGCGTGTTTACATTAACACGCTCGTTCTTGTCGAACGATGTCCTTACGGACAAAATATTTTATACACTCTTTCGAGCGATGTCCTTACGGACAAAATATTTTATGCACTCCTCAAAGCGATGTCCTTACGGACAAAATATTCTACACACTCTTTCGAGCGATGTCCTTACGGACAAAACATTTTATACACTCTTGAAAGCGATGTCCTTACTGACAAAATATTCTACACACTCTTTCGAGCGATGTCCTTACGGACAAAACATTTTATACACTCTTTCGAGCGATGTCCTTACGGACAAAATATTTTACACACTCTTTCGAGTGAAGTCCTTACGAACAACCCAGATAGAACATAGCATTCAAAAAGACTGCAGGTTTATGTCACCAATACTGAGTTCATTTTGAAATGCAAAAAGAATTCTTTTCCTGACTTTTTTTTTTAGAAAAAGAATTCTTTTCGTATTTCAAAATAAACTCAGTATTGGTGACATAAACCTGAACTCTTTTTTTAATCTTTTTGAATTCTTTGTGCTATCTGGGAAAATATTCTACACACTCTTTCGAGCGATGTCGTTGTAACAAAACGCCCCTCCACCTCGCGCGCACTGCCACTCCGTTCCGTCCACCCGAGCAATACACCGGCAGAACGCCACGTGCCCGCACCGAGCTAACCTGCCGTCGCGATCACGTGGCAGCACGCGCGCCGCCCGTGGCGTTCGGCAACGCTCCCACTCCGGGCCAGCCGACCGAACGCACGGATTGGTCCGCCCAACCGTGCGTTCGGATATATAAGCCGGCAGTGGGAACGCCGAGACAGAACTTCCCGGTCCGCCGAATCCGACAGGTCGAGTATCCTCGACCGCACTCCGACTCCCAAGAGGACGAGAATACTCGCCTCATCCTGACTACCCTCGACGAGCATCCTCGTCGTTCCGGCTAGCCGAGTATTCTCGGCTAATCCTGTCATACCGAATACCGTACACAGCCAATCACGGCGAGCATCCTCGCCGTGTTCTATAGCCGAATATCCTCGGCCAATCACCGCCCACGACGAGCATCCTCGTCAAGTCCACAGGCTGGGTATCCCTAGCCAATCCCATCCGTCCTCTCCCTCAGGGAAGAGTCTCTTGTAACCTAAAGCCTCATCAGGGCATTCGCGTCCTGACGAGAACTTCGCCTCATTTTGCACGAGGCGGCTCGGGCGAGGCGCGGAATCGTCGCCGTCGCTCCGATCCCGCGTTCCGCGGCTCCCCGACCACCCCGGACACCGAGTCCGTTTCAAACCACGCGATTTAATTTAAGTTGGAGTTATTTGTATTCTTATGATTTCGTAGTTCTAGTACTTCAGTTC
Source organism: Solenopsis invicta (assembly GCF_016802725.1). Classification (NCBI taxonomy): domain Eukaryota; kingdom Metazoa; phylum Arthropoda; class Insecta; order Hymenoptera; family Formicidae; genus Solenopsis; species Solenopsis invicta. Next base: position 12,864,063 of record NC_052674.1, on the reverse strand, counting down.
TCCTTATAAGTTAGAATTATTATTTGTCACTCTACCGTTTCATCCGTACTCTCGCGGTTATTATAGTTCTTGTAATTCAATCTTGGCTCTCGCCTAGCGCTCTCGTTATTCCACGCGTCCCCGTGCGCTTATCGTTACCAACGCTCGCAATTCCGACCGCTCAGCGGCAATTGGTCGTCGCGACCGCCGCGAGCCAATCGCGTCCCCGCTTAGGCTGGGTCCATTTGTCACGAGGCGTTAGACGCAATCAGCTATGAGGCTACTTGTAAATATCACATCCAAATAAAGATCTAATATGTTTATCAGCTAAATACCGAGTGCGATTATTATACCGAACCCGACCAATCCGGCGAGCTTATTCGCAACCGTATCCTGACACCTCCCGCAACCGCACGAAATCCACCAGCGTTACATGACGCCCGAACAGGGACCATTTTGAAACCGATAATCGCACCCGGAAATAAATGCCTCTCGCGAGTGGACCGAACAGCTACCGCGAGACCAGCTCGAGTTGTTAGTTCAAACTTATCAGATAGAGACGACCGGTACACTTGACAAGTTACGATACCGCGTAACCCGTCATTTCCTTACGATGACCAATCCGAACCAGTCCGCTGGTGCACCCGCGCCGGAAACCGCGAGCCCGTCCCCACCGGTCACCGGAAACGAGTCCCACTCGCATAGTAAGGTCATGAATCAGATACGCAAATGGGGTTGCCACTTCGACGGTCGCGACCCTCTGTCGTTCTTAGAGCGCGTAACAGAACTGCAAGAAGAATATCAATACACCGACAGACAGATGAAGGCCGGACTGCCAGAGTTATTGAAGGGGGACGCGCTCTAGCGTGGTATCAAAATGAGCGAGAAGCCTGGGAAACGTGGACCGACTTTACCAGCGCCCTGCGACGGCACTACCTACCGCGGTGATACCAAGCCAAACTAATGCGCGAAATACAAGAACGCCGACAGCAACCCAACGAGGCTTACGCCAAGTACGCGACCGCCCTGCTTACGATGAGCCGGTGGTTTTACCCAGGCAGAAAAGGTAGACCGCCTGTACGAAAACCTGCGGGCGGGATACAAATTGTACGTGCGCATGAGCGACGCTACGGACCTTGCCGACCTGGCCGACCAGGCTGCCGAGTTCGAAGATATCTCCCGGGCCCGGGAGAGTGAGGCCCGTGCCGAGAGAAAAAAAGTCAACACCGCTACACCCGCCGACATCCCGCCCTACGACCGCACAACCGCCTGCTGGCGCTGTAAGCAGCGCGGACACAGCCGTTTCGAATGCAGGAGACTCGCACGCAAATTTTGCTCGCAGTGCGGGAAGGACGGCGTTCTCACGAAGGACTGTCATCCTCGGGCGGGAAACGCCGCACTGGCCGGGGATACAACCGCTCCTCGGCCCGAGTCCACATAAAATACACACCACGACCTCACGTACCGGTCCGCCTGGGACGACACCGGATTTCCGCGTTGCTAGACACCGGGGCCGAAGTATCCATCATCAATCGATAGGTAGCCGGGTACGCCAAAGAAATGCTTATATGGCCGCAGGAACGGGAGGAGGCAATCCACCTGGCCGACGGCACCACTGCCACCACGCCCGGCCGCGTCAAACTCCGCCTCCGAATCGCCGGCCGTCACCTCGAACACACTTTCCAGATCCTTCCATCCTCAGACAGCCCGATGCTCATCGGTACCGACCTATGGGCCCGACTACAGATCACCATACCCCCGCCACCTCTCCAGCTCTGAAAAACGCCACCCACGGCGTACTCAGTGACCCCGGGCATGGTAAAGCGAACCGCACAAGAGGAGCAAGAGCTCCAAGCCTTCCTGGCCACGGAGTTGGCCAAGTTCGAGGAGGTGCGAGGACCGACCAGGCCAGTCACCAGATCCGGCTGAAAACAAACGTACCGATCAAACAACGGTACCGACCGCGCAACCCGGCGATGCAAAACATCATCGATGAGGAGGTCCGCAAGATGGAAGAAGCCGGTATTATCGAGCCATCAACCAGCGCATGGAGCTCCCCGGTGGTCATAGTGCGAAAAAAGGACGGAAAATACCATTTTTGTATTGACTTCCGGAAGGTAAACGAAGTCACCGAGCGGGATGCGTACCCACTACCGCAAATCCACGCCACACTGGACAAGCTGCGCGGGGGCCGATACCTCACTACGTTCGACCTACAGCAAGGATATTGGCAGATTCCACTCACGCCCGATAGCCGGCCAATCACCGCATTCACCGTTCCGGGCCGGGGCCTAATGCAGTTCACCGTCATGCCTTTCGGACTGCATTCGGCTCCGGCGACGTTCCAACGTTTGCTCGACCGAATACTGGGCCCCGAATTAGAACCTCACGTGTTCGTCTATTTGGACGACATCATCGTGACCAGCGCAACATTCTCCGACCATCTGCAGCACCTGCAGGAAGTTTTTCGGCGACTACGCCAAGCCAAGCTCCGGTTAAATCCGGAGAAATGCCAGTTCTGTCTCAACGAACTTAAATACCTGGGCCACATCGTGGATGGCCAGGGAATCCGCACCGACCCCGACAAGGTTTGCGCCGTCGCACAGTGGCCAACCCCGACAAACGTACGACAAGTCCGACAATTCGTGGGACTCGCGTCATGGTACCTCCGCTTCACACCTAGCTTTTCCGAGACCGCCGCACCACTCACCCGCCTCACGCGAAAGAACGCCCGATGGACGTGGGGACCCGACGAGGAGGCCGCTTTTCGCGAGCTCAAGCGCGCACTAACCTCCGCACCCACCCTCGCGTGCCCAGATTTCTCGCGCCGGTTCGTCCTCCAGACAGACGCCAGCACGTACGGTCTTGGCGCCGTCCTCTCGCAGCATTTTGACGAGGGGGAGCGCGTCATCGCGTACGCCAGCCGATCGCTCAACGGCGCGGAGAAGAACTACAGTGCCACCGAGCTCGAGTGCCTGGCCGTGGTGTGGGGCATCCGGCATATGCGCGGTTACCTGGAGGGATACGAATTTACGGTCGTCACTGACCTCCAGGACCTCCAGTGGCTGCGTCGCCTGGATTCCCCCACCGGCCGACTCGGCCGATGGGCACTCGAGCTCCAACAGTACACGTTCGACGTCCGGTATCGCGCGGGAAAGCTGAACCGGGTCGCCGACGCGCTGTCCAGGTTACCGGCCGTGTACAGTAACCAAGCGCACCCCGCGTGCCCGTGGTACCACCGCCAGCTCCTCCGCGTACGGGCGCGGCCAAGGGACTTTGCGGACTATGAAATCCGTAACGGTAGATTATACCGCCGCATACTCCATTCGACCAACTTTAAGGACGAACCCGCCGAGACACAATGGAAGCGATGCATACCTCGCGACGAAAGAGGGGCCGTGCTGACACGGGTACACGACAACCCTGCCGCCGGTCACCTCGGCATCGCTAAAACCATTGCCCGAGCCGCGCAATATTACTATTGGCCGGGGATGTTCTCCGATATCGCGCGTCACGTACGGGCGTGCGCCAATTGCCAGGCGCACAAGAGTGCCCAGGTCTGACCGGCCGGACTGATGCACGCAACTCACGTGGAAGCGCCTTGGGAACAGGTCACCACCGACCTAGTAGGACCTCTCCCGCGGTCCACCAACGGAGCCGCTTGGCTACTGGTGTTGCAAGAACGCTTCACCAAGTGGGTGGAGTTGGTGCCGCTGCGACGAGCAACCGCTACCGCCATCGCCCAGAACATTACGGACCGCGTCGTCTACCGCCACGGTTGCCCCGCGACCCTGATCTCCGACAACGGGACGCAGTTCGTGGCGGGGCACGTGCGCGAACGACTGCGCGACCTGGGCATCCGCCACCGGACGGCTCCAGTACACGCTCCTCACTGCAACCCCGTCGAGCGGACCAACAAGACGGTCAAAACAATGATCGCACAATTCGTCGGCCGGGATCACCGCCGCTGGGATCAGCACATCCCGGCACTGCAATTTGCCTATAATACCGCCGTCCACGATGCCACCGGCTACACGCCCGCTTACCTGAACTACGGGCGGGAACTCGAGGCGCCACTACGGGACCCAGACGCGAGACACGCGCCGACAACCGCTCCAGCTGCCAACCAGCGACGACTCCAGGAGGCATACGAGGTGGTCCGAACGAACCTCGCCCGGGCCTTCAACCGCCAGGAACGGTATTATAATTTAAGGAGACGTGCATGGAAACCCGCCATAGGGGACATAGTCTGGAAAAAAGACCATCCTCTCTCGAACAAGGGCAAAGCCTTCAATTCAAAGTTAGCGCCCAAATACGTCGGACCGTTGAAGGTCCGAAAAATCCATTCTCCAGTCATCGTCGATCTACGGGACAAACGTGGCAAGTGGCACCGACACGTGCATGTGCAGGACCTTAAGCCTGGTCCCCGGTACGAACGGACCCGAGGAGCGGACGACGCAGAGACGGACCTTGGGGAAGCAGCCGACGCGAAAGCAGACGACGCGACCGCAGACGACACCGAGGTAGACGCCATGATGGACGATGGCGGGACCGATGAATCCGGAGCAGACGACGCCGACGATGATGATGCAGGAACGTACGACGACCCGACCAGCAACGGGGCTCGTGCCGATCACGCCCGGACGGCGTGACTGCCTGAAGGGAAGGAGCTACCTCCCCCAATCCAGAACGATATATAAAGGGGGGTCACCGCAACCAGGAACCTGCAGAAAGACCGAATCCACCATGGAATCCGACCTGGACGCACTCCTGACGATGCCGAACAACGACGCCGAATTCGAAGTCCTGTGGGAGAAGATGATGAGGACCTCACCGAAACCGGCCAACCTGTTCCCATCACCACCGCACCGACGAGCAAGCCCGGCCGCGGACACCACCAGGAAGCCGGAGCATTCGGTACCCGACACCGCCACGGATGCATCGACAAACTCCGGCCGCCAACAGAGCCTACCCGTCCTCCAGGGGACGCCACATCCTGCCACACCAAAAGACGCACGGCCGGTCCGCGCCATCCGCGCGCCGCCTCAGGAGCTGGTGCGAAAGGCGAAGCCGGCAAAGTACTCCGTCACGCCGTCGACAACCGGGAAAAGAGAGCCGCCAATCGTCGGGGTCCGGGTACAGAGGTCCTCCGCAGTCAACGCCAGGAAATTCGCTGCACTACTAGCCGAACCACCGACGCCGACCAGACGAGGCAAGCGCCAAGTGACAACGAACGGCGAAAGCCAGCGGGAACAGGCCCGGAACCGCCTGATCACACTCTTCGGCGATGCTCTGTCGGACCTCGATGACGAGATACGACCAAACGAGGGGCCAATCACTGGGCATGACCCGAAAACCGGACCAGCAGACGAAACCTCCACCGCACCGCCACCGGCAAGGATCACCGCCACGGTCACAACCGACGCCACCGCAATCACATCCGACGCCAGCTCCAGCGCGCCGCCAACAGCCAAGTCAACCACCGGGGAAGCCGGTCGGCCCGAGCGGCCGCCCATACCTGTGCGCATACGGGACGATTTAACCGTCTACGTCCCGTACTACGCGGCCACGATATCGAGGGTCTACAAGGTGCGACTCGCGACGCGGCGGTACACCTTGCGATTCGGGCGGAACGGGCAGTGCCACTACGTGCGGGAATTCCCGGCGTAGTGGCCAAAGTTCGCCACTCACAAAGAGGGGGGGGGTGATGTAACAAAACGCCCCTCCACCTCGCGCGCACTGCCACTCCGCCCCGTCCACCCGAGCAATACACCGGCAGAACGCCACGTGCCCGCACCGAGCTAATCTGCCGTCGCGATCACGCGGCAGCACGCGCGCCGCCCGTGGCGTTCGGCAACGCTCCCACTCCGGGCCAGCCGACCGAACACACGGATTGGTCCACCCAACCGTGCGTTCGGATATATAAGCCGGCAGTGGGAACGCCGAGACAGAACTTCCCGGTCCGCCGAATCCGACAGGTCGAGTATCCTCGACCGCACTCCGACTCCCAAGAGGACGAGAATACTCGTCTCATCCTGACTACCCTCGACGAGCAGCCCCGTCGTTCCGGCTAGCCGAGTATCCTCGGCTAATCCTGTCATACCGAATACCGTACACAGCCAATCACGGCGAGCATCCTCGCCGTGTTCTATAGCCGAGTATCCTCGGCGAATCACCGCCCACGACGAGCATCCTCGTCGAGTCCACAGGCTGGGTATCCCTAGCCAATCCCATCCGTCCTCTCCCTCAGGGAAGAGTCTCTTGTAACCTAAAGCCTCGTCAGGGCATCCGTGTCCTGACGAGAACTTCGCCTCATTTTGCACGAAGCGGCTCGGGCGAGGCGCGGAATCTTCGCCGTCGCTCCGATCCCGCGTTCCGCGGCTCCCCGACCACCCCGGACACCGAGTCCGTTTCAAACCACGCGATTTAATTTAAGTTGGAGTTATTTGTATTCTTATGATTTCGTAGTTCTAGTACTACAGTTCTCCTTATAAGTTAGAATTATTATTTGTCACTCTACCATTTCATCCGTACTCTCGCGGTTATTATAGTTCTTGTAATTCAATCTTGGCTCTCGCCTAGCGCTCTCGTTATTCCACGCGTCCCCGTGCGCTTATCGTTACCAACGCTCGCAATTCCGACCGCTCAGCGGCAATTGGTCGTCGCGACCGCCGCGAGCCAATCGCGTCCCCGCTTAGGCTGGGTCCATTTGTCACGAGGCGTTAGACGCAATCAGCTATGAGGCTACTTATAAATATCACATCCAAATAAAGATCTAATATGTTTATCAGCTAAATACCGAGTGCGATTATTATACCGAACCCGACCAATTCGGCGAGCTTATCCGCAACCGTATCCTGACACCTCCCGCAACCGCACGAAATCCACCAGCGTTACATCCTTACGGACAAGAAAAAGAACTTTTATATTTTATTTTTAATTTTAATCTGCCCACGAGGGACCAGCAATATCATTAACATCCACTGTATGTAATGTTAAATTATTGTGGTCTATTTTAGTGCTACTTTCATATAATTTGTCTGGCGACATAAGAGATAAATCTTTTTTTGTTATCGTCATGTTCATGCAAGTTTCGTTTCTTGCTTTTAAGGACGACTTAATAACGCAAATGGCGTTAATGCTTGCCGACGAAAGTTTATTACGTTTATTATCGTTTTTATATCTGTTAAAAGCGGAAACATTCTTTCCGCATCGGCATTTGAATTAGGAAGACATCGAACAGCATTCAGAAGACTTTTTAAGGTTGGATATTTATCTTTATTATTAACGTCGTGACATTGCAAAATTTTTTTTCACATTTCGTCAAACGTTTTTATCGAAAGAGTTTGCTTTTCCTCATTTGTAAAGTCTAATGGCAATGCAATCCATTCTTTCTTTAAATCTTCTTCTTCAAAACCACCGATAGTTTTGGCTACAAAAGAAACATCTTTAAATGATGTTTCTCTATCTGTATTATATAAAGTTACATATGGTCGGAAAACATTTAACTTTGATAAAAATAAATTATTAATGGGTAACCTTTTGCGAATTTCTTCTGCAGCAGTCACGTAAAACGACACACAATTCTCTCGAACTGTTGCAACATCGTTTTCGTGACCTTGCATTATTATTTCATTCAGATATTCATCGCAATCGGGTCCAAAAGTAATTTCATGTAACGTTTTATGATTTTCTTTTTCAGAGAATACTATGTTCATAATGTTCTCTGTGAAAGATTTCATAAGTTCATTTTTCAAAAAATGTTTGCAAATTTTAAAAAGAAATTGAACTGATTTGGAATGTAACATATGTATCCGCGTTTCTGTTGCTTGAAAGAATGCATTGAATGCATTAAATTCATTTAAAATATATTTTAAAAATAAAAAATACGCTTTTACATCGACTTTGCGCATTATAATCAATAATTCTTCTCCAGACTTACTTTTTTCACTGACAACTTGCTCAGTTAGAAAAAGTTCAATTGTATGCCAAGATTGCAGAAGTCTATCTACGCATTGATAATGGGAAAGCCAGCGTGTCTCACATAATTTTTTTAATTTTAAATACCTATTTTCAAAACTAAAAGAAAATTCACGGAAAATAGCAGTACGTTTAGGACTGCTGTTAACATATTTAGCAATTTTTAAAAAAAAATCGTCACAAACATCTGGTATCTTATTACATGCAGCACGAGCTGCTAACGCTGTCGAATGACAAGGGCACGAAAACGTTATCGACATAATTCTTCTAATTTTTTTTTTAATGATTTTTGTTTGCCAGTCATAACAGACACATTGTCGCATGACAAGGCAACAATATTTAAAAATGGTATCTCTAATCGCCACATTTCACATTTGAATGCGTTAATTAACTTTTCATGGCTAGAATCTTTGGCGTCTATATCAATCAACTTTACTAACTGCGTGCAAATATCTAATGTATCAAAATCTACGTATCTTACGAGAAATGTCATTTATTTATCATTTGTAATGTCAGACGTCTCATCTATATATACGCAAAATTTTTGATTCTGAATGTCCACGACACGTTCTCTCATCATTGGGTATACTGCATTTGTAATAACATTTCTGCACTTTGTACGACCCATTGTCATTTTTTTCAAGACATGGGGATCATCTGATAAATTTTGAAAAAATTCTAAAATGTGTTTTGCATTATCAAAAGGAATATTGAGAGTAGCAATTAATGTTGCATATCTCATTTCAGCTTCTTTTCTACGATCTTCAAATGGTAATTCGTTACTATATTCATTTATTGATATAAATGATTTTTCACTTGATTGTTTCTTTTCAAAATTTAAAAGTTTATCTAAATGTGTTTTGGATTCTGCGTGTCGTTCAATATGCGATAATCCACCTGATATATATCGCAAATTGAACATAAAAATAAACTTTTATCATGTGCCACTTCGCGTAACCAACATTTATATTCATTAATTTCTAACCATTGTGGTTGAAATGTTTTATGTTTTTCTTGGGATGTTTTATCATTGTTATCTGATAATTTTTTAAGTTTATTTTTATGACCCACAGAATCCATATGTCTGGAAACATGTGCAGAAGAGCATGACAAATTTTTATTACATACAGTGCAATGATAGAAAGAATTATCAGACGGTACTCCGCGTATCCAAAATTTATATCGATCATCAGAAAGTCAAGCTTCTGAAAAGGTTCGCTTTTTTTTGATCGATTTATCACACATTTTCGTATAAAATAAGTAAATAGTATATATAAATATTACAAATATAAGTGTCACCAAAAGAGATCAGGATCCTGTGGTTTGTTATTCCCACAATATTTATTGATTAAATTGTATTCTCTTTCCGAATATGTGTGTGTGTGTGTGTGTATGTATGTATGTATGTGTGTGTGTGTTATGTAAAAATTCGTTTTACTTTTTTGGTCGTAAATATTTGCCAACTGAAGACAGAGCTCTGATCAGCAGCAAGACGTTGCGACCAAACAGATAACAATGAACATAGCGCATAGAAAAACAATTGAAGCATATTTCAGTGGTACCACATTCCGCCTGCCTTACTATTGTTGGTAAAAATGCACGTGGACGCGAGTTTATCGATGATCCGCGTCTCCACTGTCATTGTTTACGTTCCTGCGACAGCCAACAGCGACGAACAACGATATGGCAGGTTAGTTATAAATATTTTATTACTACTCAGTTAATGATAGATTCAATGTTGATTCTCTGATTAAGTAATTCTAGTAGACAGGGTTGTGCGTATAGTAATTTAGGGATGTATTAGGAGTACAAATTGAAAACCGCCGTTTTTTGTCAAAATTTGAGGATTGATTGTTGAAAAATGGTTACATACTTATTCTTGAAAGTATTGTCCATCGCTGGCCACTACTTTCTTCCACCTTTCGGGCAGCATACGAATCCCGCGTCGAAAAAACTGCTCGTCTTTTGCGGCGATCCACGAATCGACCCAGTTTTTGGCCTCTTCATAATAATGGAAGTGCTGCTCAGCCAGGCCATGCGCCATTGATCGGAACAAGTGGTAATCTGAAGGGGCGATGTCAGGAGAATACGGCGGATGAGGTAAGACGTCCCATTTCAATGTTTTTCAGATAGGTTTTAACGACCTGAGCAACATGTGGCCGAGCGTTGTCGTGCAGCAACATCACTTTTTCGTGTCTTTGCTCGTATTGTGGCCGTTTTTCCTGCAATGCTCGGCTCAAACGCATTAGTTGTGTTTTGTAGCGAGCTTCTGTGATGGTTTCACCCGGTTGCAACAGCTCATAATAAATCACGCCGAGCTGATCCCACCAAATACACAGCATGAGCTTCGAGCCATGGATGTTTAGCTTGGCCGTCGATGTTGATGCATGGCCGCGGTAGCCCCACGATTTTTTTCGCTTTGGATTATCATAATGGATCCACTTTTCATCGCCGGTTACAATACGATGCAGAAAACCCTTCCATTTTTGCCGTTGGAGCAGCTGTTCGCACGCGAAAAAACGCCGTTCGACGTCTCTCTGCTTTAATTTGTATGGCACCCAGTGTCCATGCTTTTGGATCATTCCCTTGGTTTTCAAACGATGTGAAATAGCTTGTTGAGTCACGCCCAATGAATCTGCAAGCTCCTGTTGCGTTTGAGATGAATCTTCATTCAGTAATGTTTCCAATTGTGCGTCTTCAAACTTTTTCACCTGTCCAGGACGCTCCTTGTCTTCTACGCCGAAATCACCACTTTTGAAGCGTTGGAACCATTCTCGACACGTTCTTTCACTAATGGAAGCCTCACCATAAATTTTTACAATCATTCGACGCGCCTCAGCCGCAGATTTTTTCGAATTGAAGGCTAAAAGCAAAACTTCCCGCAAATGACGCTTATTGGGCACAAATTTCGACATTTTCGCTCACAAGAAAATATATAACGCCAATAAAAATTCACAACTGTAATGATAAGGAATTGTTGCCAGATGCCCAACCTTACATTTAAAATTTTTGATCTAACGTTTGGCGCCAGCATTTACCGCTGGCGCCATCTACTGGAAAACGGCGGTTTTCAATTTGTACTCCTAATATTATAATTCAGAAAATAAAAGAAATAATTCATGATAGAAAGGGTTATGTATACGTCTTGTCAACATTTATAACAAATCTTGTACTAGTAGATAAGCTATGTAAATTATTATAAATTGAATAACAATACTGAAAGTTAGGACAAAATAAAATTAATATGTTCCAGACAGAAATAACTCTTCAAATCGATGTCGAATGGATATCGATTTGATATAAAAATCATCGTTTTGACATTGACTTCATAATCATTTTTTGCTGAGATGTGGTTTTAATAGTGATAAAATACAAATATATAACATCCTAAAGAATTCCAAAAAAATTTTTTTAAATACAGGTTTTTGTCAATTCTGAGTTCATTTTCAGATGCAAAAATTCTGTTTCTAACTTTCTAGAAAAAAAATTCTGTGTGAATCTGAAAATGAACTCAAAATTTATTTTGAGAGATCTCAACGGTGGCAGAGCTCGCTCTACCACTCGGATTCCCTAAGTGCCGGGAAAGCGGGATCGGAAATCGCCGAGATCTCTCGGCGGTGACAGAGCTCGCTCTACCACGCGGATTTCCTGAGTCTGGCTCGGAGGCTGGACCGGAGAGGAGTCGATCTCTCTGCGGGATCGTCCGCCTTTTATACCCCGATCTCGGAGAGTCGGGGATGTTCGAGTGGAGTTCGGTTCTTCTCGGAATACAGCATCCCCGCTGCTCCGAGATCGGTCCGGTATCGCGCTCTCGCTTGAGCGTACGCCTCTCTGTCGCTCCAACGCCAGGAGCATGCGAATCCGTGCGCGTGCGCGCGGACTTCGGGCGTTTAACGGCGCGCTTGTCGGACCGTTCGTGCGCGCGTGTGAGGCGATTATCGGCGCGTAGCGCCTGTTCGTCTGTCCGGCAGGTGTTCGGCCGGACAGGGGAGCGGTTCGTGGCCCCAGGGGGAACGATGCGGAGGTGCATCGTTACAAAGTGTATATATGCACGCACACACACACACACACACACACACACACACACACACACACACACACATATGAAATGATTAGTTTTACATCTATTTATATTTATTTCCAGTCCGTCGAAACGGACCAGGGCATGGGCGTTCCCGCGCCCGCTGGTACCGCCAACGCGGAATCCTCGGCGGCAGTGTTGCCATCACTCGTTAATGAAAACCAACCATATTCAGTATTGAAAAAAACCAGAAATAACCGCCAAATTGAAAATAACTAACCAAAAATAACTAACATATTTCACTTATTAGTAAATACATAAAAAATAATTTTTATAAAAGAATTTGTATTATAAATTTTTATTATATAATCATTATATAATTATTATATATAATATATATTTTTATTATATATAAAATAATTTCTGAGATATATGTTACCAAAGTACGCACAAGATATCATAAGATTGCATGGTATCACAAATGGTTTACAATATCACAAGTATATAAACTACCGATTATTAAGCCGTAATTTTTAATGAAAAAAGACATAAATTATTAAAAGTCCCCCTAACCTTTAACTAATATAATTATTTCTAATAATCTAAATTTTAAAGTTAATCAATGCACATAAATTTTTATAATATATACTAATAAAGGAAAAGAAATTAATATATAATAATTTACATATATATGTATATGTATATATATGTATATATATATATATATATGCAAATTATTAAATAATAAGAGGCCCTCAAACGTTCCATATTCCTTCCCCAAAAAATAATTTAAAAAAAAGTTGAAATTGAACTAATTAGACTAGCGATTGAGATTGGAAAGGAGTTTAAGCGAAGCAAAATTAACTAAACTTAAAGTTGGTTTTCTTTCTTCGGATTGGTTAAATTCCAATCCCAATCATAATCTGTAGTCTGATTACAGCTTTACAAAATTAATAGAAAACAAAAACAGAATAAATGGAACGCTTTCTTAACCTACAATTAAAATTAATAGAAGACAAAAAACAGAACAAACAAATGGAACGCTTTCTTAACCTACAATTGAAATTAATAGAAAACAAAAAACAAAACAATTAAATGGAACGTTTTCTTAACCTACAAATTGAAATCTATTTCATCAAACTCCTCATCAGTGAGTGTTTCATTATATGACGCTTTTGTTCCTATTAAATTGAGCACATCATTTGGCAATTCGTAAGTATAGCAATCAGTTTTTAACCTACGTAGGCCTGCTCTTATCGCTAATATGCTATTAATCAAATTTACTTTCATGCGATTTCTTTGTTTGTTCTTAATTATATTTAACTGGCTGAAAACTCGCTCAATTTCGGCATTTGAATACGGAAGAGATAATATGCTTATGGCTACCTCTGCTAATTCTTTGAATGGACAAGAATCACTTGAATCTTTATATGAGTTTACTTCAGTCCATAGTTCAAAAGTGGTACGAGCATTCCATTTCACAAGAGTCAAATTTTTCCATTGCCTTTCTATTTCTGTGATACGATCTTCTTTTATTTGGAGACTTTGAAGAAAAGGTAAAATTGATTCTTTGTTGACAAGTTTTAATGCATTTTCTATTGCAAATAAAGAAGCATGCCGCAAGTGATTAATATTATCTGGCAGTCTCTGACGAATCTGTTCAAATAAGGCTATTAAAAATTTTAAGCACCTCTCTCTTATGATCTCCTGCCCTTTATTGTTTATACCACTTAATTTAATTTCAATTTCATGCCCAAGATAAATTTTAGGAGACAAATAATCTTCAATTTTGCACGTCATAGGGTCAAGTTTACCATAATATGATGGCAAAACCAGCATTTGAAAAATGGATTGAAGTAACTGATTCAGATCTTCCAACAGTTTAGTAATATCTGCATCATTTGATTCAAAGCTTTTGTTGACTCTATGTACATCCTTTAAAATACTTTTTAGAAATAACAAATAAATTTGATTTGCATCATCGCAATACATTTGATATAAAATTTCTGCACTGTAGCATTTTTCTTTCAATCTTGCTATTTCAAAATGAGTTTTCAGCTCTAACCACTGACCATGTATTCTTTCTACGGCTGTGTAAATAGAAAGCCATCTTGTATTGCACGCTCGAACAATCTTCAGTGGTTCATGTCCATCATTCATCAAGCCATAGAGTTGAGAATAGGTACTTTGCCTGCTACCTGAATGGCTGAACCAATTATAAGTTTCAGATACTAGGAAGTCAACATTTCTTGGTAACGCATCTTCTGTAGCTTGACTAGTAGCCAGTTGTAAAGAATGGCAAACACATCTGAAAAAAGCAGAAAATTGATTAAAAAAAAATTATTTAAAAAATAAAAGAAATATTATTTATAATATAGAACATAGATATTACTTAGATTGCTTTCGAAAATTTTACTCGTCAGGTAGAGTAACTTTGAGTGACCAATCAGGTTGAAGAAATCATAAGAAATCTCAAGATTTCTTCATCCTGATTGATCACTCAAAGTTACTCTACCCGACGAGTAGAATTTTCGAACGCAGCCCTATGGGTATTAAAGAAAAAAAAGGAAAATTGAATAGAAATAGAAATATTGAAACCACTACTAACCTAATTAATATCAATGATGGTACTTCTTGCTTGAGTTTTTGGTATACCCCATTGTTGATTCCAACCATCACGTTGGCATTGTCGGTGCCGATTCCGATCAAATTTGCAAGTTGTAATTGAAATTCCTTCAATGTATTTTTTACGGCTTCAACCAATCCATCGGCATTACATTCAACTAGTGGCACTAATTTTAAAAAAGTAGATACGAATCTTCCTGTGGTTTTGCTATAATATTTCACAGCCATTCCGAGATATTTTTTTACACTAATATCAGTTGATTCATCGAGGAGAAGACTAAATTTTTGATCTGCGATGTCTTCTCTTAATATTAATTGAAAGTGAGGCCCAAGAACATTTTTAATAATTGCACAACATTTTGTTCGTTTCAAAGTCATTTTTTTTGCAATTTCACTGTCAGAGAACGAACGTTTACACAATTCAGTGAGATGATCACTGGTTAAAATTGCACAATGTTCCGTTATAAACAAGGCTTGTCCTCCTTCAGCTTTGTTTACTTCCAAGCCATTTCTATTCAAAACTGGAAAAGAAACTTTGCGTTGTCTAGAACTACTGAAAGAATCGGAATTCATTATATGTTTTTTTGTTTCACTATGGCTTTTGATATCTGCAAAACGTGCACGTATTGAACATCTGCAAAATTTGCAGTAGGCTTTTGTAGTGTCACTTTCGGAAGAAATCCAGTCACAGCATACTTCATTCGTAAGCCACTCGGCTCGAAATTTCTGTGTATATGGAACCTTTGGCATTTTCAAACAAGAATCAAACACATTTAATGATACCAAATTCTTATCGATAGCTAGTGCCGTTAAAACGATCTGAACCCCCTACTCTGTGACGAAAGGATCTCACTGCCACATTAAATACCGAGTCAAAGAAGAACTCTGATCGAATACGAAATTAGTGCATCGGCGGCTTGGCATTGAGCGCCTCTGCATAAGCTACATTATGTGGTAGTGAGATGTTACAGAGTAGGGGGTTTCAGATTTCACGTTACAGCACTGCTATGAGCATTTGTTAATATGGCCGTCCTATAAGAAAAAAAAACTAAAAAAATCACTAACGGAGGATATAACCAGATTTTATAACTAAATAACCACGTGAAATTTTTCCAACCAAACAAACCTTAAAAAAGACCCGATTTGGTTATAAAATAACTAAGATGGCAACACTGCTCGGCGGCAGAGACGGGAGTGGCAGAGGCGGGAGAGGAAGGGATGGACAGAGAAGAGGAAGGGGTGTAGGCGGTACTACAATAATATATAAATATTATAATATATATAATAAATAAAAAAATATATTTAAAAAAATGTAAATGACTGTCCCTTTATTTTTATCCCGTTAACATACTTGTCTATAACATTATCGAACGAGTGTATAAAATATTTTGTCCGTAAGGACATCGTTCGACAAGAACGAGCGTGTCAATGTAAACACGCAAACACACACACACACACACACACACACACACACACACACACACACACACACTGAGGGAAATGTAAAAAATTTATTTTGAAAGTGATATTTAATCAGTTACATTATTTTGCAATGTTAACTAATTCCATTTTTTGTGCGACGAGTTAATATTGTAAAACAATGTAGCTGATTAAATATTGCTTCTAAATCGTATTATTTTTAAGTATAGATAAGAACATTTTACATTTTCCTCCTGACGGAAGAGACCACCACCTTCTCGCGGTTTCCGTTGAGCAACACTATGTACGTTTGAGTAAATAAATATTTATATAAAATAAAGTGAATGTGAGAAAACACGTTATAGTAAAAAAATAATTTAAGTAACAGTTATATTTATGATATATATATATATATTTACATACTTGTTAAATAAAAACGCGCATGGTGGCCAAGAGTGGACTTAAATTTTTTAAACATATTTTAATTGCCGTATTAAGTTAATGAATACTGCGTCAGAATTCGACTGAAGAATCTCGAGATTGAAAATCATGTTACAGCAATAGTAACAGCTATATGTGATTTGAGTGGAGTTGTCGAAATGGCGATGAGACTCGATATCCCGATAGGACAACATTTATGAAATTATATAACGAAATCTTGCATAAAAATTGTAATCAGCAATTATGTAGGTACATTTAGAAAAATAGATGTAGAAGAATTGACCTTTTATAAAATATTGATAATTGTTCAATTAATTTTGAAGTAGTATTTCGATAAAACTATAACGATATGCGAATCATTATTTTAGTGATATATTTGCAAAATTAAATTTGTAAAGGAATAATTAGGAAAGATACTTATAGCTGTGCTAAACGTTAAACATTTGTAAAAGAATTAATCCAAATAAATGTTTATCAAAATGCACAATTATTTATAAATTATGATGTAGAAATATTGCTGTATAATATATTACACATTCAGCATGGTAATATTTTAATTAAAGAATCAAACGATTTTTCAAATAATTGTGAAACATTTATATCACGATTTCAGACTTATTTCATGTGTGACAAATATTCCTGAGATGTTATTTTGACAAAACTGCTTCTAATTGTAATAATTTATTATCATCTTAGTGCAATTATTCATAATTTTATAATGATTTCGATACCGTTTGATTCTTTATTTAACATGTCACCATGCTGAATATGTGTAATATATTTCATATCGCAATAGTTCTACATTGTAATTTTGAAATAATTAAGATTTTCGTAAACATGTATATGGATTAATTATATTTATAAATGTTCCATGCATAGTACAGCTATATTTTTTTTCAATTTCTTTCTAATTTTGTAAATATACTATTAAGATAAAAATATCGATGTATATCGTCTTAGTTTTGTCGAATACTTTGAAATATTTTGAAATTACATCGGCAGTTATCAATGTCTTACAACAAGTTAATGCCACATCTATTTTTTATATACATCCACGTAATTGCCGATTAAAATTTTTATGCAAGATTTTATCGTCATATAATGTAATAAATGTTGTAGAAAAATTAAGATTTTTCTACTAACTTATACGTATAAATAATTATGTATATTATATATATATATATATATATATATATATATATATGTTGCCCGCGCGCTCGCGCGCTCGACTCTGCGCCCGAAAATCGGAATTCGTAGCTGAAAGCAAAGCTATGCCTGTAACAAGAAAAAAAGAGAACGCTCGAGACAGAAGAGGATACAGGAGAAGGAGAAGAAGAACCGCTCGAGAAAGAAAGAGACAGGAAGACCTCCCCAGTCCCCACTCGTCGCCTTGGCTGCTCGACCGTCGAGCCTCGACGACGCACGCCGAATCAGCCGAATGCCGAGGAGTGGGGAGAGTAGGTCTGTTCCTTCTGGCTGCCGGTGCTGTCCGTGTGCTGCAAATCGGCGCCTCAACGGCATCACACTATACGCAAGTATCTAAATAAAAATATGTCATGAGTGACGAGTTAAACGAGCATGACACCCAATACAAAATTGTTGTCGCTATATCGCAAACAGTTGTATCTTTGGTAAAGGAATTTAAAATTATTATATAACTGTATCACAAACAGTTGTACCTTTGGTAAAGGAACTTAAAATCATTATATGAGTAATATAAGAACAACGAATATCAAGGATTATTTAGGGATTTAATCCATGGTTTGAGCCTATCAGGAGATAGAATCGAGTTATAAAGCTTTTGGGTTACCGAGAACACTGGAATATCTTGGATCACATACCGGTTCTTGTTGAGAACTTTGGCGACCAAATATGATCTCTTATAGGCAGATTTTAGCTTTTGATCCTCAACGGGTTCAGCAGTAGTGTTTCGGATCAAAACGTAGTCACCTTTTTTGTAAGTTGAAGGGGCTTTATGACATTTGTCATAGTAATCCTTGTTGTAGAGTTTAATTTTATTAGAGGCCAATAGAGAGACATCCTGATTTTCATCGCGGAGTTCCTCCAATTCTTGCAAAGATAACGTTGTTTTATCAAGGTCGCTAAGGAAATGAACCAAATCTGAATCTTCGTGATTGAGCTTGTCTTGCCCAAAGACTAGTTTAGCTGGAGAAGCTAGATTAGATGAATGAAAGGTATTATTGATTGCGTATTGAATCACATGTAATTTGTCAGACCAATCGTTTTGATTCTCTGTTATTTTTGCAAGAGATGACTTGAGAAAACGGTTCACTCGTTCAACGAGCCCAAGGCGCAGCAACTGCGACTTGTCTATGCTTGATATTTTTATCTTGCATGAATTGAGAAAATTCATAAGACGAGAAAGCGGTTCCTCGATCGGAAACAATTTCCGCAGGATTTCCGAAAACATTAAATGCCCAATTTAAGTGATTTATGGTCTTTTTTGAGCTAGTGGTCTTTGCTGGAAAAAGCAAAGTGAAACGCGTGAACGCGTCAATAATAACCAAAACGTGGCGCAAGCCATTAGTAGTTTTAGTTAAATAACCAACCTGGTCTAAATGAACCGTGTGCATAAAATATGCGGGGGTAGAATAAAATTAAAGTTCACCTTCCTTGATATTGGTTGCCGAATTATGCAACATGTAAGTCAAACAATTGTCAATGTGATTTTGTACCTTTTTGTGAATGAACAGAAACCAGTAGTTATCGGTGTTACCTTTCACTGTTTTCTCGATACCACAATAAGCGGAATTATCATAGTATATCCGTATGATATTAGGTACCATGGAGTCTGGTACGTAAAAACAAGGTTTGTCCTCACATTTGCGGTAAATCAACCCTCAATTAATTCATACTTATCATGATCTAATTTTTCCAAAAGAATTACGATTGTTTGAATATATGAATCAGCCAGACACTGCAACTCTTTTTTCAATGGAAGTGAATCTAAAGAGGCCACGATGCGGCTTAACGCATCAGCGTGAGCCATTTTTGTACCTTTACGGTGGACCATACTGAAAGAATAATTTTGCAATTGAAAGGTCCATCGAGCAATACGTGGATTGAGGTTTGCTTTGTTGACCGCAAATACGAGTGCATTACAATCAGTGGCGATTGTAAAGAGTAAACTATACAAATAGGTGTGAAAACGCTCGACGGCTCTAACGATGGCGAGCATTTCTAATTCGAACGAATTGTAACGCCTCTCTGCTGCATTCGTTGCTTGGCTAAAATAGGCTATCGGAGCCCATACCCCGTTATTTTGTTCTTGCAGTAAAATCGCTGCAAAAGCGGATGCGCTTGCATCGGTGTGCAATTCAATCGCAGATTGAGGGTTATACACCCGCAACACCGGATACTCAACCAGAGCAGACTTAAGAGTATTAAAAGCTTCAATACATTGATCATTGAAATCAAAAGCAACTAATTTTTTTAACAAGTTATAAAAAGGTCTAGTCTTTTCGGCAAATCCTTTTACGAATTTCCTTTTCTGAAATAGCCAACAAGGCCTAAAAACCTTTGTAATTCCTTACGTTGCGAGGGACAGGAAATTTGTTAACCGCTTCTATATGTCTATCACTCAAAGTGATACTTTGGTTGGTAACAACGTATCCCAAATATTCTATCTTAGATTTAAGAAATTGGCACTTGGAAAAATTTACTTTAAACGAATGCTGTCGCAGCAATCGTAACACAGCCTCGAAAATTTCTTCGACCGTGATAGTTGAAATGAGAATATCATCAATGTATACCAAAACATTGTTTGCTTTAATCAAAGGTTGCAAAATTTGAATCAATCTTGTTTGGAATTCGGCAGGCGATTCCGAATATCCTAAAGGCAAACGTTGGAATTCGTATTAACCGTCCGGGGTCGAAAAAGCAAAGAATTGCGTGTGATCAGGTTGAATCCTGACTGAAAGAAAACTCTCCTCCAAATCCAACAGAGTAAGAACAAGTTTATTTGATAAATGCAACATCAAATCCTCCATGACGGGAAAAGGATATTTTTGTTTGCATTTAATGGGCGTAAATCCACGCACAAGCGTAGCTTACCGTTCCTTTTTCTGACTAACACGATACGTGAGCAGTATGGAGAATTAGACTCCTTGATAATACCGCTAGACAACCAATTGTTTATAATGTCTCTAACTTGTGATTGTTCGGCCTAAACGCCTAGGCGGATACGCAAAAATGGAATGGTCGTGTAACGTGATAGTTACCCTGTGGTCGTCATTAGCCACAGTGGACGAAGATGCATTAACTCTACAAATAATATCACAGAATCTTTGGTCTGTCTCGATTCCAAAATCCGTTTGGATGTCGAGAGCTGTAATATCCGAAGAATTCCTATCGATGCTGTCGATATTTGTTTCTGCAAAAGTAATCTCACTAAGTAACTTAACCCGATTTCCACATTCAAAATCAGACGGTGCATAGACAAGAGTCAATCCATTATCAGTGAAAAAATCTTGTCCAAGAATGATGTGAGTAGACTATGAGTTATTGGAAATAACGTGACAGTTAATTTTAATAGGAACTTTAGGTAACAATGCTAATTCTAGCGAAACTTCTTTTTTACCGACAACGTCGATTAAAGAATTATTGAGAGTGCGAAAACTTTGAGAGTTAAATTGATCAAATTCGACATTATGGCCCAATAGAATTTTACAAACGGATTCCTGTATCAAAGTGACTGGACTGCCAGTGTCGATAAGTGCAAGCAAGCTACATTTACGACCATCGATCGAAACAATTTCAGTAGTAGACTCACAGATACGGATATGGCGTGCCGTATCGTCTATCACACAGCCGACGATAGACCGATCCTCGGGGGACAAAGTCGACAACGGTGACGGTTTGTTCTCCTCGGCGGCAGCAACACGCAGAAGAGAAGGTACCCGAAGAGGTAGAGGCACCCAGAGAAGGCACTGATGCTTGGTCTCTGCGTTTAAGTTTGAAGCACTTGGCTTTATTGTATCCTCGCAGCTTGCAGTAGGCACATGTGGAGTTTCTATCACTGCTTGGTGACATAGGTTTCTTCCCAGAGCTGGAACTATCCTTAGGATTCCTGGAATCCTTGTTTTTCTTCGCCAGGCTAGGCGATGAGCGTTTAAACGAGCAAACGTTTGCAATGTGGTACGGTCGAGAAACTCGTTCACACTGTCGACCTGGAGCGCGGCAGCAGCGTTCTTGATTGAAAAGTCAATGCCGCTGATGAGCATATTAATACAGGCATCCTGAGGTAATTGCAGATAAAGGAGCTTCAGTTTAACCATTGCATACTCCTGGAAGTTTTCTTTTCCGGCGTTCCATTGACGATCACTGGCTTTTTGCAATGCCAAATTGAATGGAATACGGCGACAGAATCGTTCCGTAATTGCACCTTTCAACGATTCCCATGAACCGTGAATAATATCTGGATCCAAGTCATACCAATCCCTGGCATGTTTGGCTAGTTTGGAGATGGCGGCGAGAAATTTCACCGAGTCCGTAACGCTGCGGGAGGCAGCAACGCCATCTACCCTTTTCACCCAGACTGCAATATCTTTATCTTCTCGACCACCTAAAGTTGGGATCTCGGAGGCGAGTAGGCTAACTGCCTGTGCTGTCGGCATTGTAGCCAGAGCAGAAGGAGTCTGGAACACTCCTGGAGAGTAAGCAGATGCAGGTGGCAATCCATAACTCGGCGGCACGCTGACTGGTATGTTACTTAGAACAGGAGGATTCTGGAACACTTGTGGTGAGCAAATAGGTGCAGACGGCAATCCATAACTCGACTGCATGCTAGCTGGTTCGTTGCTTGCAATGCTTTGCAAATGAGAAACAGAATGTAAACCGCCGGATGTCATCTGAAAGACAGCAGGGTATGTGTAATGATGCCAATAGCCCGGAGGCGAGCTCGAGCTCAGAGCGTAAGAGGCGTGATGCGCCAGGTTCGGTACCAGATTCGAACCTTAAGAATGAGGTGCTACATACAATTGAGCAGGAATTGGTCAGCACATCTGTTCCAGCAGGAGCTGTTGCTGGTTAAGCCGTCGCATGAATACCTTCATAGTCTGCTCGAGAGATTTAGGGTTACCCGCTTTGGCATCCTCCGCATCCGTCTGTGGGCTGCACTACGTGGCGGGGGCAGTCTCTTTTTGTTTAGAGGCGTTTCTTTCCATATCGATGTCTCTCCGTTCGAAAAAGAGCATGAGCGTGTCGATGCACTAAGCAGGATCCGGTGACACCGGCAAGGAATGTTTGGCCAGTTCCTCATGAAGCTGGGCCAACGACAACTGCTCGAGTTTTTGACGTGGCATAGTGTCTCGTCCCGATCGAGTGATTACCATCACTTACACACGCGAAACCGAAACCAAAACGGCGAACAAGAAAAACGTTACAAGAATTGAAATGTGTTGAAACGTATTGGTCGATAAAATGGCGGTCAAACACGACAAACGGCGACGTTCGTTAACGAACGACGCAGCGATGAATTTAGCAAAGACGGGCGCGCGAGAAGACGGCAACCACTTCCGTTTCCGCGAAATGCAATGTATCCCGTGGTAGCGCAGCCAGTATTCCACTTCTGAGAGATGTAAGAGCGGGCTACTAGGAATTTAAAATCCCGCCTCACAAACGAGAGGAGAACGTGCAAACCGGAAAATACTAGAAAAGGGATCTTGACACGGTCCCTTATGGGTCAGGAGCCGGAAATACCGACGGAAAGGAGGGTAACAGGAATTAACTGCGCACCAAGAATACAATAGCAGAATCGAACTTTATTCACCAGTCGTGTACACAAACGTGGCGGCCATGCCGCACTTAAAGAGAGCTTCGACAAGTCTAACGCTCGCGATGATACACCCACAAGAGAGACCGCAGAGGCGCGCTAGTGAGCCTCGCACGGCCAATCGCATGGCAGTATATACAGGGTGTTTCAGACCACCCGTACACCCCTTTTCTCTTCGCAGGATTAGGACCAATCAAAAATATGTTCAGACGAAAGTTATAGGGTTTCAAAAGATCTATTCAATGATCTTATCAGTTTGACCTTGGATGGCGTCGCCAAGGTCAGATCGAAATCACATTAAGTTTTTTAAATGGAACACCCTATTTTTGATTCCAGAATCTAATAGCTGGTGTCAAGACCTTTCCAAAACACTATAAGAATGTTTATTTTCGTTGACTACTTTCCGAGTTGTGCGGCTTGAAAGTTACACTACCGCCAGCATCAGCATTACTCAAGATGTACCATGTGGTGGTTACTTAGTCGGATTTAATCTTGTGTGTGGGTGTGTGCATACGTGCATGCGTATGTGTATGGGGGAGGAAAAAGGGAGTCAAAGTTTTATGTACTCTGCTTTTGTTTATTAACTGGATTGATTATGTTTGATGATCAATCATGTCCAGATTGACTGTATGCATTTTCCCGTGCTTAGCATTATCCAGAATGAACGACGTGGACGTGACGAGAATTTCATCCCATTGGGGTGCTTGATTCACGTGAGTCCCCTTGCCTCTCACGTTTGGGGTGCTTGATTCACGTGAGTCCCCTTGCCTCTCACGTTCGGGAATGAATGAGTATATGTTTTGTTAAGCGACTAAATGTTCAAAGTGAGCACCATTCTCTGCGATGCAAGCATCAACTCTATTTTGAAAATCATTGGTTGCTCGAAGAATTTCCTCGGCACGTAAGGATCGAATTGCTTCACTTATTCTACGAATCATATTATCCCTCGTAGTCGGACGTTCATGATAGACCAAGTTTTTTATCCTTCCCCAGAAATAATAATCAAGGACGGTGAGATCTGGTGATCGGGGTGGATAATTGATTGGACCGTATTTGCCTATCCACTTGTCGGGGAACATAGTATTTAATGCCGCACGAGCAACTCTCGATGTATGAGACGGACATGCATCTTGTTGGAACCACATGTTCAGGCGCAATTGCAGAGGAATATTTTCTAGTAAGACAGGAAGATCTGTCATTATCAAGGCGGAATATCTATCACCGTTTAGATTTTCGTCAAAGAAAGCAGGACCTATGATTTGACTTCCAATAATTCCACACCAAACATTGACTTTCCAAATGGTTTGATGATCTACTTCTCTCAACCAGTGAGGATTATTTTGTGCCCAATAACGAGAGTTCCAAGTATTAACAGATCCATCACTTTTAAGTGTACATTCGTCAGAAAATAAAATTTTCAAGTGGAAATCAAGTGGTTGCTGTCTTATAAAGTTGCAAAATACAAGTCTCTGTCTAATATCGTTATAATTCAACGCTTGATGAACAGACATTCTGTAAGGGTGAAATTTGTTAATTTTTAGAATGCGCCAAACACTGATTTTACTAACACCAGAATCTTGTTCTCGTCTTAAAGAATCATAAGGGTTCAATTCTGTCGATGCAAGAATTTCCACTGTTCTTTCATCCATAATCGGACGACGAATTTGTGTACCTTTGTTATGTTGAGGCTGAACGACACCTTTAATTTTGATTCGTTTAGCCAAACGTGAAAAAACATTTCGCGAGTGAGGAGTCCGATCAGGATAACGTTCCCGCCACAATCTTTCCGCTGCAATGAATGTACCTCGACACTCACCTAAAATTAGCAGCATATCATATGCTTCTTCATTGGAATAGGACATGGCTAAATAAACCTAGACTAATAAAGAGGGTCGGATTCTTGTTGCGCGATTGATACTGATATGACGGTTATTGAAGACGTAGGTGACAAGTTTGAGAGAGTTATTGTCACTCGTGTTGAGTTGAGTCACAATAGCGTTGTGGTGAATACATCTCTACTACATCCTATGCAAATAACAATATGTATAAAATCACGAGTTAGACATCGTTACGCAGAAAGCCGCGCTCGTTATTGCTCGTGTGCTACCGTTAAAGTAATAATGTAATTACATAATATTATGACATACATATGTATGTGACTATCTACGGTCGCGACAGCTAACTTTCACGATTTTTCATGATCTGTTTTTGTTGGCCCGGCTCGCGTGTTTACTTTCTTTGTGTCGGCTGCACGGCTTTCTGCGTAACGCGTGATTTTATATTGTTATTTACATGGTGTTGGCGGTAGTGTAACTTTCAAGCCGCACAACTCGGAAAGTAGTCAACGAAAATAAACTTTCTTGTAGTGTTTTGGAAAGGTCTTGACACCAGCTATTAGATTCTGGAATCAAAAATAGGGTGTTTCATTTAAAAAACTTAATGTGATTTCGATCTGACCTTGGCGACGCCATCCAAGGTCAAACTGATAAGATCATTGAATAGATCTTTTAAAATCCTACAACTTTCGTCTGAACATATTTTTGATTGGTCCTAATTCTGCGAAGAGAAAAGGGGTGTACGGGTGGTCTGAAACACCCTGTATATATATATATATATCACGTGGTTTGCGAAACCAATTGGGGTACGCGACAGAAGGTCGCGTGACCCGCGCAGCCAATCATGCAATACGCAGGCAGAAATCCGCTGACAACGCCACCGCAGTGGCGGCCGATTTGAAACTTATACTGGGTGAGCCGATTGCTCACTTACAATACAAAATGATGCAACATTATATTACTTACCTTAGCAGGAGATTCGTTCTGCACTGGTTGCTCTGTGTGAACAATAATTGGTAACAGCTATTGCTCTGTATGAGTAATGGTTGGCAGTAGCTGCTGTTTTGGGTTCTAAAAAATAAAATGCAATAAGTAATATCAAGTAAGATTCAACTTATTCTTTATTTTGTAACGATACGCCCCTCCACCGTCCGCGCGCCTCCGTTCCGTCCACCGAACACCAAGCACCGAGCGTAACAAGAGGCCACGTGCGCGCATAGCCTAACCTTGCGGCGACACGCGCGCTGACCGTGGCGTTTCATAATGCTTCCATTCCGGTTTGGTCGACCGAGCGCGCGGATTGGCTTACCCAA
The DNA here is from genome assembly GCF_016802725.1 of Solenopsis invicta. Classification (NCBI taxonomy): domain Eukaryota; kingdom Metazoa; phylum Arthropoda; class Insecta; order Hymenoptera; family Formicidae; genus Solenopsis; species Solenopsis invicta. The sequence goes on along the minus strand of NC_052674.1, from coordinate 12,837,657 downwards.
CCGCGCGTTCGGATATATAAGCCGGCAGTGGGAACGCAGAAATCAGATCCGTCCGACTCTCTGACTTGTCCAGGCAACCAAGCATTCTCGATCGCTCCCGAAGACGAGCATACTTGTCGATCTCCAGTTCCTCGACAGCTATTCCCGTCGTTATTCTCGGCCGAGTATTCTCGACCAGTCGACTCCGATATCCTCGATGAGCATTCTTGTTACTATCATCGGCCAAGCATTCTCGACCAATTACCATCGTCCTCGAGTACCTTAATTGCCACGCGGACACCGAGTCGAATTTCGTAACCTAGACATCGGCAAGGCATTCGCGTCCTGTCGATCAAATGCCGATTTGCACGGGGCGCGCTCGGGCGAATCGCGGAGGCGAAAGCGTCGGCAACGGCCCGCACTTGCGGTGTCTCACACGCACGCGCTTACACGACTGCGCTAGCTAATCCGGTCACGCCCCGCGACTCCCCGACCGTACGGCCGAGTAGTCCGCGTAATCTACCGATCAGGAGGTCGATCATGAAACTTTTTCCCTAAGGCAAAAACGTGAAAAATTTCTCCATTAACTTCAATGGTAAAGATTTTCACTTTTCACGTTTCCGCACTAAGGAAAAAGTTTTATGATCGACCCCCAGTATTTCACCGCGAATTATTTTAGCCTAAACATTTGAGTAAGTTCTTTTGTTTGATTTTATATGCGAAGTATTACTGCCGATTGTGCACGCGTCTTTAGTTTCCAATCGTGCGTTATCTCTAAGTAACTCCGTTGCGCATCGCTTCGCTTGCGATAGGATTTGTAATCATTGTTTGGATACCTGCGAACCGCTCTCTCTTTTTCCGTTAACATACCGAACTCTTTTATAACACGCTTATTATCTTGTCAACAACAACCATTTATTTGCTGAATAAATTATCTCCCTTTTTTTCTAATCTAAACTCTGGGTATGATCATTACGGACACCTGACCAAACGAAGTTAATCCACGTTGGTGGAACCGGGCATACGATCGACAAATTTATTGGCGCGTTGTTTGCTCGAGCAGAAAATTTTAAGATATAAGCAAAAATATTAATTAAAACACCGAAACTCGCTTTTACAGATATTATATACATATTAAAGCTACATTTTATTACATTCTGTTTTTATTAAACAATACAAGTGGATTCAAGTAGATTTGAAAAATCTGAAGCTTGAATTCAAAAATATTGAAATAAATTTATTTTTATTCATTCAAATTCATTTTCGTTTGCTGGAGTCTTTATTTGTATTCTAAATCAATAAGTTTTTATCCCCTTGTTACGTCCGCGGATTCGCGAAGGTTGCGATCCCGGGACGTAGATCTGGTTCGTTGGTTAGTTTTGGTGTTAAGGCAGCTGTCACCAGTCGCGGCTCCGAATCGTGTGATAACACGGCCGGATACGCGACAAATTCCTTGTATGGGAAATAGGATGTCTTGTAGGAAGATATATTATTAGTAGGTTTAGAAAATGTAGTAGCGTTTTATTAACGCTACTAGAGGTGTAGCGTGCGTGCTCGAGCTTGGCGTGGGATTAAATGAATGACAGAGCGTATAGTGATTAAACTGAATATGTATATGTATTTTCGTGATTACGGAATAGTAGATGGTTACATATGGGGGCTGCGGGTAAAACGTCATCTTGCGAAAGAAGCGCTTTCTGCCGCCGATGTATGCGCGGTGTGCCCTACGTTTGCCCATATGTGCTTCAAACGAGGCATGGTAAAGTTAATATGGGAGAAGGATTGCCACGTGAATGCGTAATTGAGCGGGTAACTTACCGATCTTCCGAATGGACGACTCTAACGCGAGAGAGAGAGAGAGAGAGAACTCAGTATAAAAGATCTACGAGATTTAGAAAAATAAATTAGTGATCGAGTATGTTACGAATGACGAATCCGCTGGGTCGGAGTGGTCACCCGTTAGAATGCCTCCCTTAAAGGTGGGAATTATACGGAAAAAGAGGGGACGGTGAAAGCGTCGAGGAGTCGCGCTAGCGAATCTTCCTCGACGGGTTGGGAAGGGAAGAAGGACGGTGTCGAAGAGTCGCGTTAGCGAGTTTTCTTCGACGTCGCAGGAAAGAGAGAGAGAGGAGACGTCGAAGAGTCGCGTTAGCGAGTCTTCTTCGACACCGTAGGAGAGAGAGAGAGAGAGGAGACGTTGGAAAGTCGCTTTCGCGAGTCTTCTCCAACGCTCGGAAGAAAGGGAGGGAGGCAGAGAAACGAGTGAGGCCACACTCTAGCTAGTGCTAGGTGAGGTTCAACCCTCAGGATCTCTGGTGGAAAGGAAGGAGAGGAAAAGAGGCGATCCGACCGGGGCCACCCCGAAGACCAACGTCTTCGTCAGGAGTAAAACCCTCCCGTCGCTGAGATCGTACCTGGAGGTCTGAACGTTGGTGGTCGCCGATGGCAGCGAATCTCATTCGACCAACAAGACTGATCTGAATTTCGAGCTCCGATTTCGCTCCTTATATAGGCAAGGATATGGGCAAGAGGTGTCGCGGGACGATTCCTCAGGTTTGCGGAAAATTCGGAGCGATAGTTTTTCGTAAAGTGTGGCCCTTAGAAGCCCGCCCCGTTCCGCGACCGCGCGGCTTGCGCCTATATTGCGCGAGCGCTTGTAGACTTCTCCGGGGACCGCGACTCGCGGGGGCACCGCATACCAAGCCCCGACGCGAAATCCAGTGCTCAGAAAATTAATAGAATTTAATAGAATGTATATTAGAATTGAGAGTGTGCGAGGCGATAGCGCCAAGCACATGCAATAGTTTTACGTATAAAAAGTTAAGGTTTAATTATCGTTCGTAGGAGATTAACTAATTCAAAATTATTTGGCATTTTTATTGGCCGTGATTTTAGAGTTGTTTCAATCTGAGTTGCATGGTGCAGCAGTGGGAAGCGTCCATGAGTGGATCACGCTTAGATAATAATAAATTTGCCATTCTTAATATTTCGTATTAAATTGGAAAGATGAATAGAATTCCAACGCGCGGAGCTTGGTGGTATCAGAGGGGGTCGCGAGCCGAGGGGTCGGCGATGTTTGTCTCGCGCCGATGGACGCTCGCGGGTGTTGCGCGTCGAGGGGGCGGCACGATGTAGCCAAGCCGTATGAGATTTGAAATCGAGTGATATCGACTGATGCGGGATTTACTATATCTAATTGATCGGAGGATGTTTCCGGATTCTGATTAGGTTATTATTAGTACGGATGGCGCGGAAAAATAAAAATTTTCTCGCCAGACGTAACACCCTTTTCTCAGAAATACTTTTAGACGCATTAAAAATGTTACCATTTAAAATCTTCGTGATTACTGACCTGATCATGATTCTGCAAAGATTCATATAGGTACCTGCTTCCAAAATAGTGCATGCTTCTATAATGTCTGTATCGATATGAGGGTAATTCTTTTGAATTACAAAGTTATATGTATTTATGTATATGTAAGGATGTATTCTACATATTTGTACAAATGTGTTAATATTTATATAATACTTTAAATAAACTAAAGATATGAAAGTGTTTATAATATTCAATTTTTATTAAACAACATATTTTTATAATTTATTTACATTACTTAGTATTATTTTTATTCTTATAAATAATTTTATTCTTATACAAGGTATATGATAATGGTTGTCCCCACTTTTTACCGTAGGAGTTAACTTACTGACTTGCGCTTGTAGTTCACTAAACACTCCTTAGATGGCAGATGCTTCGGCACAGGACCGACTTACACGTATGGTACATACAGGCCTCTGGTGAAACTTTTTATCAGATTTTTTTGTATCATTTTTTAGAACATGTGTATAATTTTTTATAAAACGTTATAAAATCTAAAAAGTGAAAAAAGTATTTTTTTTAAATTGTGAAATGAGAAATCTCAAAATATTTCAGAATTCACATGTATGAAAAGTTCGAAGAAAAAATGTAGACTTTTAAGTATTTCTAATTGTAAGTATCTTTGAAAAATGTTCCAATTCGTATAAAAATTATGAGAAAAACTTTAACCAAGGATGTTTTTGGGAAAAATATAATAAAATATAAAAAATTTTTTATAATTATGGAATCGTTTTGAGAAGTTATAAATTTTTTATTTTTTGTTGAAAAAAAAATGTAAGAAAATATTAGACAATCTAAAGAATTTCACATAATTTCACATGCGATCATTTTGAGAAGCTATGAAATTTATTATTTCATATTATTTAGGAAAAGTGTTAAGAAATATTAGATAATCTGAAAAATTTTTTAGAATTTATAATAGGATCATTTTGATCGAGATATTATATTTTACGTTTCGGTGAAAAAAATGTGAGAAAATTTGAAAAAAAATTTTTCATAAGTTTACATAATTACTTACAATTTGTTAACATGAAAAATTATGAGAATTTTATAAAAAATTATGAGAAAAGTTTTTACTAGGGAAAGCTGTGCATGGTTAGTTATATTACATTTATTACTAAGATGACTACTTTTATTTATTAATCAGATTAACAAATAAAAGTAGTAAATAGAAACGTAGAAAAAATACTAAGTATATTTAATATCCACACAATTTTTAACACAACTTTTTAGTACTTTTAATCCTTTGAATTTAAATATTATCTTTGAAGTACTTTTATTTTAAAGAACTTCAGAAATAATATTGAAATGTGGCAATATGAAACAATAAAAACTAAATATAGTAACATGGAATTTCACACCACCTTCGAGGTTCCACGATTGGCGCGTTAGGTTTGTATAAAGTGGACCTTTGCCTGGAGCCATATTATACCACATTTTAGACCTATTTTTTGGCCTACATACAGCTTAAACAGATATATTGAAGTCATATTGCGTAAGAGCACACGCAGATGAAAAGTTACATCTACGCGTGATCGTGCGCAACATGACAATAATTTATCATATTTTTAGAGCAATTTTTATAGCTCAAAATGACTTCCTTCCATCTCCTCACAAAGTTGAACCATTTTCAAGACTGCTTCACGTACCCGGCGCAAGATCTGTGGACTTATTGCACGGCAAGCATTTACAATTCTTTCCTTCAGATCTTGAACGCTTTTGGGTCGCGTTGCATACACCTGCTGCTTAATATGACCCCACAGAAAGAAATCTAGCGGTGTAAGGTTTGGTGAACGCGGTGGCCATTTGTGAGGACCGTGAAGACCCATCCAATGGTTACCGAACTTTCTATTTAACAAATCTCTTGTCGCCTTGGCGATGTGTGCAGGATGGTCGTCCTGCTGGAACCATATATCAATACGAGATTCCAGTGGCATCTCACTCAAGGCGACAAATTGGTCTTGAAGAAAATTTTGGTAAGCTTCGTCATCGACTTTACCATCAAAAAAATATGGCCCAATGATGTGGTCTCCAAGAATACCTGCCCAAACGTTCACCGACCATCTCACTTGGGTATGTGCTTGCTACATCCAGTGAGGATTCTCAGTGGCCCAGTAATGCATGTTATGGCGTTTGACATTGCCATTATTACGAAAAACACATTCATTCGAAAATAGAATGTGTTTGGAAAAATAATAATTTTCCTCATTTATATTAAGGAGCCACTGACAATATCTCAATCTGCGTGTTTCATCATTAATATGCAGCTCTTGTCAGGGTCACTTTGTAGGGATAGAAGCGAGCCGATTTCAAAGCTCCTTGTACCGTATGTAAGCTAACGCCTTGATTTCGCGCCACAGTTCGTATATTGATGGTTGGATCATCAGTAACCATTTGTCGTATAATATATCCGCGGTATCGATGCGTTGTGGTCGCCCTGTACGAAGTATAGAAATAATAATGAAAAAATATAATATTTAAAATTGTATTATTAAAAGATTTTATAAATATGTACCTGCAGGCTTAATAGGTCTTAATTGACTATATCTGCGCAGCCTTTGATCTAGCCTTGCAAAAAACTTTCTATATGGCTGTCGACGTTCAGGAAATCTGCGCATATAAAGTGCCGCAGCTTTTCGCGCTCGTCCATTGCACGCTCCATAAGCCAAATGCATGTCGCACATTTCTTCAAACGTAAAATTGTGAGCCATGATGAACACGCATTGTCTAACGTTTCACGAAGCACACGAGATCGAGGCGAGACGACAAAAACAGTTAAAAGAAACAGCAACAATTGAAAATCGAAACATACTTTTTTTCCGCGGAAGACTTTGAAAGTTTACTCTAAAATTCTCAGAATAGAATCAAGCAAGCAATATCTTTTTTACAATGCTACAATTGTAGTTGCGAAAACATGATCAATTTCTCTAAAATGTTCAAATACATATTCATTTATAAAATTGTATAATAATGTGATCATTATTGTCATTTATATCATTACTTGTATTATTTTCGTATTAGAATACTACACATAAAAATGATGTAAATTGAAGAAATTATTAAAAACTCAATGATTGAATTATTAATTTTATAAATTTATAAATTTACAATTTTATAAATTTAGAAACGATGGACAAGCGCGAGAAGCTGCGGCACTTTATATGCGCAGATTTCTTGAACGTCGACAGCCATATAGAAAGCTTTTTGCAAGGCTAGATCAGAGGCTGCGCAGATATGGTCAATTTAGACCTATTAAGCCTGCAGGTACATATGTATAAAATCTTTTAATAATTTTAAATATTATATTCGTTAATTATTATTTCTATACTTCGTACAGGGCGACAACAACGCATCGATACCGCGGATATATTATACGACAAATGGTTACTGATGATCCAACCATCAGTATACGAACTGTGGCGCGGAATCAAAGCGTTAGCTTACATACGGTACAAAGCTTTGAAATCGGCTCGCTTCTATCCCTACAAAGTGACCCTGACAAGAGCTGCATATTAATGATGAAACACGCAGATTGAGATATTGTCAGTGGCTCCTTAATATAAATGAGGAAAATTATTATTTTTCCAAACACATTCTATTTTCGAATGAATGTGTTTTTCGTAATAATGGCAATGTCAAACGCCATAACATGCATTACTGGGCCACTGAGAATCCTCACTGGATGTAGCAAGCACATACCCAAGTGAGATGGTCGGTGAACGTTTGGGCAGGTATTCTTGGAGACCACATCATTGGGCCATACTTTTTGATGGTAAAGTCGATGGCGAAGCTTACCAAAATTTTCTTCAAGACCAATTTGTCGCCTTGATGAGTGAGATGCCACTGGAATCTCGTATTGATATATGGTTCCAGCAGGACGGCCATCCTGCACACACTGCCAAGGCGACAAGAGATTTGTTAAATAGAAAGTTCGGTAACCATTGGATGGGTCTTCACTGTCCTCACAAAAGGCCACCGCGTTCACCAGACCTTACACCGCTAGATTTCTTTCTGTGGGGTCATGTATTACAGCAGGTGTATGCAACGCGACCCGAAAGCGTTCAAGATCTGAGGGAAAGAATTGTAAATGCTTGCCGTGCAATAAGTCCACAGATCTTGCGCCGGGTACGTGAAGCAGTCTTGAAAATGGTTCAACTTTGTGAGGAGATGGAAGGAAGTCATTTTGAGCTATAAAAATTGCTCTAAAAATATGATAAATTGTTGTCACGTTGCGCACGATCACGCGTAGATGTAACTTTTCATCTGCGTGTGCTCTTACGCAATATGACTTCAATATATCTGTTTAAGCTGTATGTAGGCCAAAAAATAGGTCTAAAATGTGGTATAATATGGCTCCAGGCGAAGGTCCACTTTAAACAAACCTAACGCGCGAATCGTGGAACCTCGAAGGTGGTGTGAAAGTCCACGTTACTATATTTAGTTTTTATTGTTTCATATTGTCACATTTCAATATTACTTCTGAAGTTCTTTAAAATAAAAGTACTTCAAAGATAATATTTAAATTCAAAGGATTAGAAGTACTAAAAAGTTGTGATAAAAATTGTGTGGATATTAAATATACTTAGTATTTTTTCTACGTTTCTATTTACTACTTTTATTTGTTATTCTGATTAATAAATAGAAGTAGTAATTTTAGTAATAAATGTAATATAACTAACCATGCACATTTTTCCCCAGTAAAAACTTTTCTTATAATTTTTTATAAAATTCTTATAATTTTTTATGTTAATAATTTATAAGTAATTATGTAAACTTATGAAAAATTTTTTTCAAATTTTTTCACATTTTTTTCACCGAAACGTAAAATATAATATCTCGATCAGAACGATCTTATTATAAATTCTAAAAAATTGTTCAGATTATCTAATATTTCTTAACATTTTTCCCAAATAATATTTGGGAATATAACTTATTCAATGGACATTACATAATGAGTAGTATTTGTAACAAATTTAAGGAGTAAATTAAAACTAACTTATAGTTAACACAGATTTCTATACATTTTTTAGAAATATCTTAAATTAATTTCATAACTAGGGAAAATTGTACTAGTATTCTTATTTAGGATTTTGTAAGGTTTCATTAAATATTGCCCTCGAGTTGATTAGTATTATTGTTGGAATAACAGCTTTAAAAACTCCCGAGTACAATGCGTGCTCTGTTGTATATGCACGCGCATTACTGATGCGAGTACTCGTTATAGATCGACAATCGATGAATCTCGAACGGCGATGTATTGGTGCGAGATCTCAAATCTATCAATCGTCACTTCTGTTCTCTCTAGCTCTGCTCCGTACATTACATTTTCACGTACAATTAAGTATTCACTCGAATCTTTTATATATCCAAGAGATCTATCATTGTATTATTGTCAAATAATAAAGTTACATTATCACCGCATAACCAACAGGTTATGGGTCCAGAGCCCGCAGTAACTGGGTGATACATCTCTTACACGTTCCTCTTTTTTTTTATTAGCCATTTTTTCTTTTCGCGTGCTCTCGCCGTGTGAGTGCGGATCGAAGACTCTATTGCCGAGATACTCTCCATAGACGATCAAGGCAGAGAAAAATGGCAACGAGTGTCAGTGTGTCAACGCGCATTGAAGTTCTAACGAAGGAGAACTATGACACGTGGAAAATACAGGCCGAAGCTTTACTCACGAAGAACGACCTGTGGGAGTACGTGAGCGGCAAGGTTACACCCCCCCCCCTCTGCGGCGGGCGATCCTGCCATTGTTAATGCAGCGGAAGCGGCTCGTACGGTATTTAGAAGTAACGATAAGAAGGCAAGATCTTATTTTATCTAATCTTATTTTATCTATCCACCCGTCGGAGCTTCAGCAAATACAAGGATGTGAGACTACTCGCCAGGTATGGCTTAAGCTAGAATCTATATACGCGTCCAAAGGCCCCGCTAGGAAGGCTGTACTCCTCAAGCAGCTGCAACGTCTTCAAGAAGGAGGTGACGTGCGAGCCCATATAGGGCATTTCTTTGAAGCTATTGATAAATTAGCTGCCATGGAGGTTGAAATAAATAGTGACTTATTGTCTATAATGTTGTTGTACAGTCTGCCTACCAGTTATGATAATTTCAGAGTCGCGATTGAGTCGCGTGACGAGTTTCCTACGCCTGACGCTTTGAAGGTCAAAATCCTCCAAGGAGGAGAGCGAAGTTCGGCGTCAAGCAGATATTATCGAAGCCGCTAGCGCTCTCGCAACAAAACGCGGAGGCGGAAACGACAAGAGGCGCCCCAGAAGGGGACGTAAAAACAGGCCGATTAACGGTGAGGCGAAGTCTGAAGACCAGCCAAAAGTATGCTGTTATACATGCGGAGCTTCTGGACATAAGTCACCGGAGTGCTCAGAGAAGAAGATGCATCAGCCACGTGAGAAGAACAAGCAGTCTGCCAGTGTTGTAGATGATTCTTACGCCGTGTGCTCTTTCGCCACTTCTGAGCTAGGCACGTCGCTACAGGCATCCGAGCCATCGCCGCATCCATGGATATTGGACAGCGGTTGTACATCGCATCTATGTAGTGACGAAGACAGTTTCAAATGTTTGAAGACGTCAACTCGTGGGAAATTGAAGCTAGCTAGTCAGGCATCTACTGAGATCAAGGGTAGAGGCAAGGTGAGAGTTTCTGTGGCGGGTGCCACGTCAACAAAGCAGATAGAATTTAACAACACATTGTTCGTGCCGGATTTGCAAACCAACTTGGTTTCAGTTGTAAAAATAACGGATAAAGGACATGTCGTTTCTTTCTACAAGGATTGCGCAAAGACTACGAATCAGAGTGATCAAGTAAGACTCACCGCAGACAGAAAAGGTGACCTGTATTATTTATGGGAAGATGCCGAGTTTGCAACAGCTACGCCGGATTCTGATACATCGGAGTTAATGCTCTGGTATGAATGTCTGGGTCATTTAAACACTGAAGACCTATTCAGGATCATTCGTAAAACGAGACTCGGTAATCTCGCCGGAGATCTCGAAGGTGTACTGAAATGCGAGGTGTGCTTGAAGGGTAAAATGACGCGTTCGTCATTTCCAAAGGGCGGACCACCTCGTGCTAAACTCCTGGAAATAGTCGGACGTCGTGGGACCATTCCGAGTCCAATCACCAAGCGGAGCGAGATTCTTTGTCGCTTTCACAGATGACGCATCAAGATGGTGCCAAGTTTACCTCCTCAGTCAGAAGAGCGGCGTCCTCGAAGCATTTGTGAGATACAAAAACCTTGTGGAGAACCAGACTGGAATGAAAATCAAATGTCTCCAATCCGACAACGGCAAGGAGTATTGTAATCAAGAATTTGACAATTTCCTCTTAAAATGCGGGATTGAGCATAGGCTCACTGCTCCACATACGCCTCAGCAGAATGGCGTCGCTGAGCGAATAAACCGGACCATTATGGCAAGGTGCCTACTTTTACAATCTGGCCTGCCACCGATGTTCTGGAGTGACGCCGTGGCAACTGCCTGTTACATTCGTAATCGTTGCCCGACAAGGACGTTAAACGGAACCACATGAAAAATGGATTGGCGAACTTCCTGTTCTGAATCACCTGAGAATTTTTGGCTCCGTTCCTTATGTCCTTGACAAGACGCCAGGTAAAGATAAATTTGCTGTTAAATCTAAAAGAGGTATTTTTATAGGATATCCCAGAGAAACAAAAGGATACAGGGTTTGGATACCAGAAACTCGAAAAGTAGTGGTCACAAGAGATATAAAATTCCTGGAGAAGACAGGCTCGAAAAGTGACGTAGAAATTGAACTACTGGAGAAGACCAAGCCGAACTCCATTGAAGAGAGGGATGCCCCTATCGCGCGAACGCGACCTGTAATACCCGAAATAGTTTTGCCTGAGCCTACTCCTCCCAGAAAGCCCCAAGAAGCCGTGTTTGAACAGCCTCAGGAAGCCGTACCGCTACGAGGTCGTGGTAGACCAAGGATCATCTGGACAGGAAGTCGCGGCCGACCAAGGAAGCTGTATCAGACTCTTCGGGTATCCGATACTGGAGATGACATCCCGATTGAAGAAATTGGTGATGAACTCGAGGATGACGTTTTCGCCGGCGCCGTGGAGGTATCCGTCAAGGAAGCCATGTGCTCTGGGGAGAAAGAAGAGTGGGACCGTGCAATTCTGTCAGAGATAAGAAATCTTGTAAAGAATGATACACTGGAGATTGTTACAAGAGATCAGCGACAAAATATTGTTGGCAGTCGATTCGTGTTAACGAATAAGTATAACCCCGATAGATTTATTGAGCGACGAAAAGCACGAGTTGTGGCCAAGGGGTATAGCCAGAAATTTGGTATTGATTATTATCAAGCCTTTGCGCCTGTGAGGCGTCTCGAATCCATTCGGCTAGTAATAGCCATCGCTGCAAGGTATAAACTCGTTGTTCACCAACTCGATGTGGTTACGGAATATCTAAACGCCCAGCTGGAAGAAGAAGTAATAATGGAGATCCCTGAACGCATGGAAGAAATGTTGAAACAGATGATCACAGACAACAGCGAAGAAACATCAATTCGAGCAAGAGCGAAGAAGATGGTGACAGCACTACAAGCTGGAGAAAACGCATGGAAGTTAAAGAAGGCTCTATATGGACTGAGACAAGCAGGCCGGCAGTGGTATCTCAGACTCAGTCAGAAGCTCAGAGAACTTGGTTTGAATCCGACTGTAAGAGACCCATGCTTGTACGTGGCACATTGTAGCCAACATTTCCTTCTACTATTGATCTACGTGGATGATATCTTGATTGCTTCAAGTAATCTGGAGTGGATCACGGGGATTAAACGAAGATTGCAGGAGGACTTCGAGATTCAGGACCTCGGGTTAGCGAAATATTGTATTGGACTCGAGATAAATCAAGAAAAAAGCAAGATTGCACTGACTCAACAAGGATACATTATTGACATATTAAGGCAATATGGCATGGAACAGTGCAACACTGTAGCCACACCAGTGGAGTGTGGATTTATGCTGATAAAGGATGATACATCAGCAAGGATTGAAGAACGTCCGTATCGAGGTCTTATCGAAACGCTGCTCTATTTGACAATCACTACAAGACCAGATATAGCTAACACTGTAGCGAGACTCGCACAGTTCAATTCGGAACCTGGAGAATGTCATTGGACAGCGGCAAAGCGTGTGGTGAGATATCTAGCGCGTACTTATCAAATGGGACTGGTTTATTCGCCGGATAAACAACCACTCCAAGAATTTTCCGACTCCGATTGGGGCAGCGACCAAATGGACCGTCGATCATTCAGTGGTTACGCATTCAAGTTGAGTGGAGCTGCGATTACTTGGGAATCGCAGAAACAGCGCACCGTTGCGCTGTCCTCCACTGAAGCGGAATACATCAGTCTATCCGAAGCAGTTAAGGAAGCGCTACACCTCCAAAGCCTACTCACCGAAATCAAATTGGATGAGCTGACTAATGTAACAATACCGAGGTGCTCTATGTCTGGCTGAAAATGCTGTCTTTCATGCGCACACCAAACACATAGATATCCGATATCATTTCCTGAGGAAGGCTGTCCAAGCTGGCCTCATAAAACTTCAACATCTACCGACAAATCAAATGGCTGCCGACATTCTAACAAAGGCCTTACCAAGAGCAAGTCATGAAAGATGCGTGGTAGACCTTGGTCTAAAAGATATTCTAGAAGACATGGTGCACCAAAACACGCATTGAGGAAGCGTGTTGGAATAAGAGCTTTAAAAACTCCCGGGTACAATGCGTGCTCTGTTGTGTATGCGCGGGCATCACTGATGCGAGTACTCGTCATAGATCGACAATCGATGGATCTCGAACGGCGATGTATTGGTGCGAGATCTCAGATCTATCAATCGTCACTTCTGTTCTCTCTAGCTGTGCTCCGTACATTACATTTTCACGTGCAATTAAGTATCCACTCGAATCTTTTATACAGGGTGTCCCATTTAACTTGAGACAACTAAATATTTCGAAAAATAAGCATTGTACGAAAAAATGTCCCAAATAAACTTTTAACATTATCAAGGGGGACGTCTGCCTGTGTAAAAATTAACCCACCCCCACCGCCCCTTAGGGGTGGGGCGGGTGTCAACTTTGAAATTTCAAATGGGAACCCCCATTTTTTATTGCAGATTCGAATTCCTTGGAAAAAAATACGTAAGTTTTGTCCGAGACATTTTTTCGAATCGTGATAGATGTAATCAGTAAAAATTAGTTTTTGCCATTTTCTCTCACCATCGGGGTGCTTTTATTTCGGTGAGTCCCCTCGCCTCTCACCATCGGGATGCTTTATTTCGGTGAGTCCCCTCGCCTCTCACCATCGGGGTGCTTTATTTCGGTGAGTCCCCTCGCCTCTCACTATTCAATTACAATAAATGCTCGAAATGATGACCTTCCATTTCGATGCATTTATTAACTCGACCTTGGAATGCTTGTACACATGTAGAAAGTGTATCTGGCGTTATTTGTGCGCAAGCATATCTAATACGTTCCATCGTGTTTTCTCGAGTATTTGGTACTTCTGTATACACTTTTTCTTTAAGGTAACCCTACAAAAAGAAATCTGGTGACGTCAGGTCTGGCGATCTGGCACGAAACGTCGCAATTTCGACGTGCCGCGAGACTAATTTTCCGCGCCGCGAGCATTAACCAGTTTCACGTCCGCTCGCTCTTCCGTGACTCCTGTGTGGAACGCACGAGAGATTGCGCGCGCGCGCGCGCGCAAAACACGAGACACGACGAACGGGGCTAACTCACGAAGAGACTCTGACTTTTCGTACTCCCTCTAATGCCGTACTACGTACCACGACGCGCGGTAGATAGCAAACGGCTCTTGTAACTCCAAGGTGAAAATATGTAATATTGAAAAGGAGAAACAAAATAAATGAAAGAAATTAAGTCAGAACAATTCTTCAATAACTGGTATTTTCAGTATTTCAGAAATTTACTACATACATGTAGATGCCTCATAGTTTTGGTACGCTAGCTACTTGTTTTGTTACGGACGCGTTCTTTATTTCAGCAAATAAATAATGGATTATTTATCTTTAGAGGAGAAAGTTGAAATAATTTTGATTTATGGTGAGTCTGGAAGAAATATCGACGAAGCTGTTACCCTCTATGCTGACCGTTTCCCTGATAGGCCACGATCACGTGCTACTTTTTTTCGATTGGTTAAACAATTTACTACCGAAGGAAATGTAACAGCTAAAAAAAAAACCCGTAGAGCGACTGCCACGGGGGAGAACAATGAAATTGCTGTGCTAGCTGCAGTAGCCCATGACCCCCATCTCAGTATTCGAGAGATATCTCGTAATTCAGGAATTTCTCGTACTAGTGTTTCGAAAATTCTGAAGCATCACAAATTCCATCCCTATCATATCTCAATGCATCAGGAACTTCATGGCGATGATTTTAATAATCGAGTGGTGTTTTGCAATTGGGCACTCACACAAATACAAAGAGACCCACAATTCTTTTATCGAGTAATGTTCTCCGACGAATCAACTTTCACGAACCATGGCAATGTTAATCGTCACAACATGCATTACTGGAGTGTGGAAAACCCACACTGGTTACGTGAAGTTGAGCATCAGCGTCCTTGGTCTGTTAACGTTTGGTGCGGAATCATAGGTGACAAACTAATCGGTCCCGTATTTATTGAAGGTACATTGAACGGAGAAAAATACCGTAACTTATTGCAAGAGGAACTACCGATTCTGTTGGAAGATGTACCTTTCGCAGTGCGACAGAACATGTCGTTCCAGCATGATGGTTGTCCAGCACATTATTCATTAATAGTACGAGAAGTGTTAAATCGTAATTACAATGATTGCTGGATCGGTAGAGGTGGTCCGGTAAATTGGCCTGCCAGATCGCCAGACCTGACGTCACCAGATTTCTTTTTGTGGGGTTACCTTAAAGAAAAAGTGTATACAGAAGTACCAAATACTCGAGAAAACGTGATGGAACGTATTAGATATGCTTGCGCACAAATAACGCCAGATACACTTTCTACATGTGTACAAGCATTCCAAGGTCGAGTTAATAAATGCATCGAAATGGAAGGTCATCATTTCGAGCATTTATTGTAATTGAATAGTGAGAGGCGAGGGGACTCACCGAAATAAAGCACCCCGATGGTGAGAGGCGAGGGGACTCACCGAAATAAAGCACACCGATGGTGAGAGGCGAGAGGACTCACCGAAATAAAGTACCCCGATGGTGAGAGTCGAGGGGACTCACCGAAATAAAAGCATCCCGATGGTGAGAGAAAATGGCAAAAACTAATTTTTACTGATTACATCTATCACGATTCGAAAAAATGTCTCGGACAAAACTTACGTATTTTTTTCCAAGGAATCCGAATCTGTAATAAAAAATGGGGGTTCCCATTTGAAATTTCAAAGTTGACACCCGCCCCACCCCTAAGGGGCGGTGGGGGTGGGTTAATTTTTACACAGGCAGACGTCCCCCTTGATAATGTTAAAAGTTTATTTGGGACATTTTTTCGTACAATGCTTATTTTTCGAAATATTTAGTTGTCTCAAGTTAAATGGGACACCCTGTATATCCAAGAGATCTATCATTGTATTATTGTCAAACAATATAGTTACATTATCGCGTAACCAACAATTATATGATATAACAAAGATTTAATGTTAACGCGCATTACAATTGGTATTTTTCTTTTTTATATTTCTAATTTACAGTTGAGAATAAATTCAGTGATAATTTCAATCTCTTTCGTTTTCAATTTTTTAATATCTCCCTAATATCTATCGGAGTGTTTATTTTATGTTTCTTAAATTTTTTAATCATAATTTTCTTTTCCTGGCTGTACCTGGAACATTCCCAAAAAACATGTTCCATGTTTTCGGGACCGTCCCCGCACAAACAGAGATCACTATTTATAATTCTGAATCTAAAAAGGCTACTTTTAAGAGAATTATCGCGCCGTAACCGATTTATTGAGGTATTGGCTTTTCTGTTTAATTTTCTTTTGACAAACCACGGTTTAGGGCTTGGGTTAAAATAATTTTCAAAGTAATAGGCCCCTTTGTCCTGAATTCGTGCTCTATTGATCAGTTCTAAATCATTGACCTTCTTACATTTAGCTTTAAAAGTACCGACAATATCCAAAAATGTATTTCTTGTTCCAAGAGGTGGCCTTGAGCTGCCATTTTAGCCATTATATTTGCGTTTTCATTGCCCTGAATATTGCGATGCGATGGTATCCATATTAATTCTATATTTTTACCTAATTCGTTATTGAATGATAGAATTCTATAGATTTCTTAAATTATGTCAGATTGATGTTTTAGATTTTTATTATTGGATATAGCTTTGAGAACACTCAAGGAGTCAGAGAAAATGGTAAATTTGCTGAGCTCAGACTTGCTAATTAGTTTTAATGTATGTAATAAAGCAACAGCTTCTGCTGTGTATATGGATGATTTGTCTTATAATTTGTAGCCTGACACAAAGTCCTCATTCGTACTCCAAATGGCCATTCCTACTTTTGATTTATCGTCGATTACTATTTTGGACCCATCTGTAAAAATAACTGTGTTATTATTTTTTTCATGGAAGAGTTTATTAAATGGGTTTATTTGCGTCTTCTGAATCTTTAATTGATTCTCCATTGGATAAATCAATATTCGTGAAATAGAATTGATTTTTGAAATCGAACTTATAAAATAAGGCAGTTTTTGATTTAGATATAATATTAGTGAGCGGAAGAATTTCGTCTAGATTCATAATAAGAAATGATTTTTGAAAGTTGTTTTCATAAATGAAACTCTCCGACAATTCTTTAGTCTCTTCCAGAATCTTTAACAGGTGTGAGTTTTCTCTAGCCATGCTCTTAAGTAGGAATTTGTAACAGGTAAGATTAAATCTATTTTTCATAGTCAGGAGTTTAGATTCACTAAGAATAATGTTTGTTGGAGTGGATTTCCTGTAACCCATCACTAGTCTTATATATACATTTTAATTGAATTTTTTCTATTTTATATAATAGTGATGGTTTACAGGGTGATATTAGGAATCCGCCATATTCCGTTCTAGATTTGATAAGAGAATTGTAAAGAGTTATCTATCCCTACATATAGTATGTCAGACGAACACGCGGCACCACTGAGAGACTGCATTATTTGACTAGCCAAACACAAAAGCTGCACCGACACCTGAAATGTGCAACCGGTGTGCCCCAGCCGAAATCGCTATTAGTTTATATATTATATATAAACTAAAATTTTAATAATAATACGAAAAAAATCTTATAATCTTTGTGTTAGGTATTTTAAATATTCAAAATAATTTATGCAAAGTTTTGTATTGCGATTGAGAAATCAACTTCTCAAAAATTTAGAACAAATAAATATTTTGTTGTTTATAAAACAACTAATCTCTGCATCGTAATAAAATTTTACGTAAATTATTTTCAATACTTAAAAAATCTTTATTTTTATCATTCTATAGTTTCTTTTCATATATTGTTTTAGAGTACTGATAAAAAAAATACTACTTCTTATTAAAATAATTTTTGATACAAGTTCTCAACTACAATTTTTCGTGTTACTTTGTAATGTAATTTAAAATACTCTGTAATTTATCATTATTTTGAAAATATATATAATACATCATTAATGTCATTACTTACTTTACTGTAGACGCGTGTGCATGCACACGCCCGCACGCACATTTACCCACATTAATACAAAAAAAATAAAAAGTTTACCTTACTATATTCTTTAATAATATCCAAAATATTGCTATTAGTATTGCTGCTAAAATTGTTATTAGCCTTCTGAACATTTTAATTTGAGTAGCTTGATTTACTATTACTGTTAGTATTCTTATCACTATTGTCGTTCTTGCTATTGCAGCTATTGCTTTGGCTAGATTTATTAAGCAGAGGACCGTATCTCTGCGCAATCTATCTATATTCTTACGTAAAGTAGATGACATGTCAGTTATTTTACGTAGATCTACAATCAGACGGAAAGAACAGCTAATTAGATGTAAAATGCACAACTATAACAGACATTTACATCCACAGTTAGGATATTTAAGTTTATGTTTTTTTAATTAAGTTAAGTGTAAGATAACAGCTTACAAAATTAATTTAGTTACATGAACAAAAACTAACTTAGTTAAAAGTTGCGTTAAGATTAAACTAACTTAAGTAAAATAAAAGGAGCTTATTAAGCTTTCTTTAAATTAATCTGTATTGTTCAAAATTTTATAGAAAAAATATTGGCGTTTAGAGAGGTAAAAGAATAACTTAAAAAAAATTTAAAATTTATATTTTAAAAATAATTAGTTAAAGAAATTAAAAATTTATTTTATTTAAAATTAACTAAATTAAGTTGAAATTTATTATATTTTTAACTTTTTATTTAACTTTTAATTAAGTAATTATTATCTATTCTGTTTAGATTCCTTGTTATGTTTAGGCTATATATACCTTCATTAATAGCTCTTAGTGCTCGCAAACTTGCATTATCTTCTCTTAGTCTTTTGTTTTCCACTTTCAAAGTGTTAATTAAGTCTACTAGTTTGATTTTACTCCACTTAAACATAGAATTGTCTTCGTCATCCTCCTCTGTCTCAATATTATTTATTAATCTGAAAACAAAAGAAATACTAGAATTAAAGATTTTTTATTTTTGATTTTTTTTTTTTTTTTAGAAAAAAGATGGACGAAGGAGAAACACACAAATGCATATCTAACTTTAAACATTAAAAATTCCTTGAATGGAGATAAATAAAGTGTTTTCTTTAAAACATGCAAAAGATAATATTAAACTTACCCGAGAAATTTTTTTGATAAAATCTGTTAGTAAGTTTTCAATTTGCGATTGAAACAATACATTAGTTTTCTCAACAGTTAATGCTTTAATCTTTTTCTGCTTCTTCAAGGGATTATCAATCTGGTATTAAAAATTAAACAGTGTATTAATTTTATGTTAAACTTATAAAACTGACAAATCCTATTGTTAAGCAAAATATAAGAAGAAACAATGTATTATTATTATAATAACAAGCCACAAAGATTTAAACATATATGTAACTTAAAATAGAAATTATTACGGAAATGATTGCGGAACGTTCTTTTGCAGATGTAGTATTGTCGTTTTCTGCTGATGAGTCTAAATCAGACACATTCTCTTGATTAGAGCTTAATGATCTTTTGCAAAGTTTTCGTTTCGAGAAGGATTAAGTACACCAAAGAGTTGAATATTTTTTACATGTTGACACATATCAGTAAATGCTACAAATTTTGATACTTATTTATACCATAGTACTCAAATTTAAAAAATATAGTAATTATCTAGAACATCCCCACCACCTCCAAGTTTGACAAAACCCAAGCAACAATTCGATGTCTTATGAACGTCCTAACCGTGAGCCAAAAACGTCCGGAAGACGTAAAATGTACCACCCAAAGACGACCAAAAGACGTCATTACTCTCTCAATTTAAAACAGTAAAATTTTCATTCCATCACTGATTCAATATTTCACCTAAACTATGACCAATTCACTGATGAAATAATGAAATCCCGTCGAAACGTGTTTACCCATATGGAATAAAAGAGTTACCAAAAAAGGTCAACTTAACGGCTTGTTTTTTTAAATTTTTCTCATTTTTACGCGCGGAAATTTCCGCTCTGAAAAATTGAGAATCTTCTGGAATAGTGACTAAAAACACAGACATTTTATAGAGTTTTCACTGATTTAAATTAAGAGAGCAGGACATATAATACAATACATAAGCGGCTGTCAAAAAATGTTGTACGTTAAACTATGTTGAAAGAATTACTTACTTCCGACAGATCTCACTTTTACAATTAGATCTTCCCAAACGATAACTTTCTTCTTTAGAATTTTTTCCATTCGAGCACATTCATGTCTTCTTTTATGGGCCATCGAATAATCACCTCAGAATTTAAGAGGTAATGCAAATCTGATTTAGCATTTTCTTCCATTAACCAGGCTTGAAAGGCTACTTAAACAGGTTTCTTTCTCTCATTAATAAATTGTACGACGAGGCACTTTTTATCCGACAGTTTAATTTCCATTACGCATTTACTATCCGACATGATAATACTTAATTCACTTTTAAAATTTTAGTGGTAATGCGCATTAGGTAAATAGATAAGAGCGATAAAATCGAATTAAAGGCGATAAAAGGTAGGCTTACGCTTGCTTTCCCTGGCCTTACTTTGCCCACTATGCTGCACGCGGTCTTCTTTACCTAGAGGACCTCTAGGAAAGAGAATCGCCAAGGGGGGTCACGTGACCAATTCTGTGATTGGCTGGCAGAAATGTGCAGATTTTGCATTGCGACGTCAATGCATTGGCCGGCACGCATCACGCGGAATCATCGATGGTTCCTTGCGATGAAGCCTGTCAACGCATTGACGCAAATGCAAAATCTGCACATTTCCGCCAGCCAATCACAGAGTCGGTCACGTGAACCCCCTTGACAATTCTCTCTCCTAGAGGTTCTCTATCTATACTCTATCTATATAAAAATATTATTTTGCTCCAGATATCAATATTGAAAAAACAATTTACAGTTGTAATATTATAGTGCAAAGAAATGTCACGCCGAGGTCTATATAAACAATATCTTAAAGATTTAAGTATTCCCCCATACAGCACAGAAATTTTCAGCAACATTGCAGCAACGTTGCAATGTTACAGATTGTAATGCAATATTACGGAGACATTGCAGAAACATAAATTAACAATATGCCTGCAACATCGCATGTCATATGCCAGTAATATTTCGGAAACATTGCAATATCATAATTTTTTAATAAAGTAATGGCAATGAAGAGCTAAAGCAGAATATTCGCGTATAATAATATATTAATTTAGCTCATCCATAATTATTCATCCGCATTTAGCAAACTAAGGTCGGGCGACGTTACTAAATTTTCCGCTGAATCTCTACATTCCCTAAGGGAGAATTCACACCTTGGCGGAAAAGCAGAAAGCAGAAAGCAAAGAGCCAATCAGAACTCGCGCTAGTAGTAAGCAGGTACAGTCTGTAGCAGAATATTGAAACTATATACTACCAGCGCAAGTTTTAATTGGCTTTCTGCTTTCTGCTTTTCCGCCAAAGTGTGAATCCCCGCTAAGAATACAACCGTCCATATATCGACTGTAAGTCGACTCATCCAAGTCAGGCTTTCAAAGTTGACTGCAAATCGACTTTGCACAGACGTCCGCAGATATCCTCCAAATGTTGACTCTAAGACGTCTAGAAAAAGGCATGCGGTGGTGCTGTATGCATCATAGTATTGTTAAGAAACATAAATATTTATATCAATAGATGAAATAGGTCCATATATGAAGAAACCTCGATCTACAGCCCAATGAACTAACAATATTTTTTAATTGTTTTTTTAATACAAATTTTTTTATGTTTAATTTAATTATTGTATAATATTGATATATATTTTCTAATTGCATCTTATTTAAACAAACAAAAGAAAATTTATTCCAGATGCTATACTGCATTTGCAAAATTAGTAAAAAAAAACTATAATTTTATATTTATTTATATAAATATTGTGCTTTAATTATACATATTTCATTTTTTCGATAACGTATATTGACTTAATCTACCAGTTATATACACATATTAGCATAAAGTGTTCAAAGGTCATCATGAGGAATCAGTTCGCAGCGATTACGGAGGTCAAGCAACGTTCACCGGAGTCGCGACTTGGATGGGTGACCGCTTGGAAATTTTTTGAAGACTTTGTGGACATAGATGAAGATATTGTTCAAGAAGAAAATTTTGAACAAATTAATTTAGACAAGAAAGTGCTCTATAAAAGGTGTAACATTACGAGAGAAAAGAGTGAATTGTTAATTATGAGTTATGTTATGCGTTTTGGACTCTCTGATATTGCTCTTGAATTTCTCATAGATTTAATAGATTGTCACTTCCCGAGACAAGAACAAAAGTCATTAAACTTGCTTACGAAAAAATTTCCTCAGCCACCTAATGTAATAATACATTTTCTTTGTTCTGATTGCAAAATGTAGTTAATTTCTTAAGAGTAAATCAAGTAATTTGTAGTTGCGGATTAAAGTGTATAATGAGTGATTTAAAGCGACAGCAATCTTTTTTTCAAATTTCGTTACGAGATCAGTTAGTTTGGTTGATTCAAAATGAACGTGTACATTTTATGCTTCAAGAGGATTTTGGTTGGAGGATTTTGGTACAAATGGTTAAAGTGATGTTCATAATGGCAGAGTATACAAAAAATTAGTACATGATGGCATTATTTCAGTAAAAGATCTCACATTACAGTGGAACACTGATGGAGTACTAATTTTTAAGTCGTCTAAAGTATGTTTATGGCCCATTCAGATAGCTGTAAATAATTTGTCTTTTAAAATTCGTAAAGAAAATATTTTGCTCTGCGGGTTATGGTATAGTTCATCTAAACCTGAAATGAATATATTTTTGAAACCATTTGTTGAAGAACTAAATATACTACACAATGAAGGATTAGAGTATGTAATTCCAGGCTGAGAAGTTACAGCTAAAATAAAAATTCACACTCTTGTAGCCTCAGTTGATTCTCAAGCAAGACCATTGCTTGAGGAATTAAAAACATTTCGAGGTAAGCAAGGATGTTCTTTTTGTCTAAATGAGGGAGAAGAATGCGAAATTGGTCGTGGAAGAGCAAGGGTTTTTTGTGGTGATATAGAGCATTTGCGAACTCACGAACAGCATGTACGGAATACCATAAATGTTATGCGAACAGGGCAGGTTAAAAATGAAATAAAAGATGCATCTGTTCTTCTTTTGCTTCCTTTATTTAATATAATAACATCTTTTGTGCCTGATTATATGCATTGCGTTTTACTTGGTGTTGTAAAAACTATGGTGGAATGATGAAAAAATGGAATAAACAAAAATGAACCTTTTTACATTGGATCAGACGTAATAAAGGATATAGATGCTATACTTTGTTTCATAAAGCCACCAAGTGAAATTACTAGAACTCCTCGATCTATTACAGAGTATAAAATATGGAAGGCTTCTGAATGGAAGAACTTTTTGTTGTATTACTCTTTACCGTGTTTGCAATGTGTTGGAATGTCAAAAAATATGTTTGTTAAAGATCGTAAGAAAGATATCCGATAATTCTATTTAATATCACGCGAACGTTCGTCCCTTCAATTTCTCGCATTCTATAAATTTCATATTTGGCCACGACTTTCGTTCTTGGCATTATATCTCAGTTTAAGACACGGTTTCAACAACAACTCGTATTTGCGTGTTTGCTCAAATTCCGCGTTCGCATACCGATAACTAGGAGGCAATCTCGCCTGATATTGTAAAGCTAACGGTTGCCCCACCATCGAATAGGCAAATTCGGGCGCGGATAAGAATTCCTGTCGAACCCAAAGGCAGAAGCGAGTTAGCAAGCGCGCGGTTGAGACGTATTATTATAATTGCGATAGAAAAGACTTAGCCGAATTTCCGTTATAGTTCCGCGAATAACTCTTGTGCGAACTAAGGAGCGTCATACAATTTACGAACGTGATTGCAGTGTGCACGACTGTGTTAAGACCGACTTCTCAGTTTAAAATTGTGTAAAACTATATAACTAATCCGTTCGTCACTCGATCATCGGAGTGTAG
The DNA here is from genome assembly GCF_016802725.1 of Solenopsis invicta. NCBI lineage: Eukaryota > Metazoa > Arthropoda > Insecta > Hymenoptera > Formicidae > Solenopsis > Solenopsis invicta. The sequence goes on along the minus strand of NC_052674.1, from coordinate 12,813,586 downwards.
CCTCACCTAGTGGTGTGAGTGAGTGCGGCGCGAATCGGCGTTTCTGTAAACTGCAACTTAAATTTAAAACTGTACCTGACGATTAACAACAACCTGTTTTTACAAAATATAAACTTTGTGTGACTGTGCAATCATTAACGGTGTTGCTTGATCCACCATTACCTCATTCGCTTATCTTATTCCTTCCGTCTCTATCGCTTTCTCCACTTACTCAGTCTCGAACCGCTCTTGCATTCTCTCGCTTTCTCACACTCCCTCATTCTACTCGCATACTCTCTCGCTCACTCTCCTTGCTTGCGCTTGCTACGGTGCTTGCTCTCTGTTCAACCACGCATCGAAGCCGTGCTCCTCGTCTCGCGCCAACACCTCGCGTTCTCGCGGAACGGAACCAGCCTATTATATTAAATAAAATATTCTAGAAGTAGGGTATGATATTTAAAAATTTAGGGGCAATAAATTATATATGAATTCAGTACTTCAGTGTTTGCCTCAATAGTTGAATCCCATTTTTATCAGTTAAATACTAGATCAAATAATAAATTACTAGTAAAACTACTTGCTCATTCTATCAGTACTTCATGTCTGCGCTTAATTATTAGATTCTTCAATAGTTCAGTATTTTATTACTACACACACAAATATTGAAATACTTGCGTTAGTACTTCGGGTGTCAGAAAGAACTATTAAAACTAGTAGTTATTACTCATTTTCCAGTAGTTGAACTACTGAATACCAAAATAAAATACTATTCGTCAGTAATAAATCACTAGACCTCACTAATAAATTACTGACCAACCAGTAATACTTTTCTGTAAGGGAGATAGCAAGATAGCAAAGAGTTGGAGAGAGACTTCTGTTTCTTTTTCTTTTGACTTTTTCTCTTTTTTTATTGGAAAAGCTGACTTTGAACGAGCAATGCGCTCCCGCCTTTTAGAGATGGCAGTTGTGGTGGCGCGAGTGCCGAGCGCCTCTCGTGTGTGTGTTGCTGTAAGCGTGTGTGCGACCGACCGGCATTCGTTTGGAGAGACTCAAGCGGGTTACGTATAGAGCGTGTGATACTTAATAAAGAGTGATTTAAGTAAAGAAGCTGTGTCTCAGTGAATCGCATCCCGTCCCCAGCCACGCACTATTACAACAGGTTATCGTGCCCATTGCGCAAGGAGCGAGACACGTGGAAAATGAACGGAAGGGTTCGCGAAACGCCGGTGAAGGGCATCGGAAAAGGAGATAAAAGTTATTAAAAGATTAGAGGGTAAGTAAACGACATCTCTCGATGCTGACGAGCGAAACGAGAGAAAACAGCTCATAAGAACGTTCAATATATATTGTTAGAAAAAGATAGAAGAAAGTTTTACTTTTGAGAGATAGAGATAGAGTACAATATAGAAGTAGAGATTCCCGGCTAATAAGAACGTTCGAGAAATGCTGTTAGAAGTTAGAAAGAGACAAATTCCTTTTGCTTTTTTTTGATAGAAGTAGAGAAAGACGAAATTGAAAGAGATGTATATTAGAGAGAGAGAGATGTCGCTTGGGAACGAAGCGGCGACGTGCGCGTGCAAGTCCGAGCGTGTATGGCGAGAGCCTTTTGTTTTGGCGCGCGAATCTTGTTGCTGGGCGCGCACAACCATATAACCGATTTCGACTAATACAGCACCGGTGTTAGATGGTTAGATAACGATATATGTGCAAACATGATATGCGTACGAATAAAAATCTGTAGGAGTCAATTTTTTTTAAAATCGGTGTGGATCGGGTCGGTGATCGAGCGAAACTTGCGGTGTAGCTTGATTACTGTTCAGGGAGGCCGCGTAAATTTGTATGGGCCCCGTGCGCGTGCGTGATCAACCCGAGCTCCCATAGATCTTTTCAGCAGTGCTGGATATCGCAACGGACAGCGGTGTGCGCGCGCGGATAGCCCTGCAGAGGCGCGTGGTTTTCTCGCTTTGAAGTTATTGTGAATTGCAGTGCGTTCTATATAATTTCACAAGCATACATATTTTTTAACTTAGAGATTTGATGATAATACCGTAAATTGATAAATGTAAACGCGAACGTTGATTAGTCGTACCGAAAGAAAAATACTAATGTTCAATTAACATTTGAATCCCGATTAGAGGAGGAGGAAGATTAGAAGGAGGAGGATGGAAGGGGAAAAGGAGAATTTCCTGTTAGAGGAAGGGAGTCAAGAGGATCAAAACATGCTGGTGGACTACGACAGCGATGCCAGCGATAGCAGCGTGGTCACCGTAATAGAGAAAGAGAGCGACAGCGTAGATGTGACGGAAAGAGATAGAGAGGAAAAAGAGACAAAGAAGGAGACGGGAAAAGGAGGAACAATCCCGAAAAGGAAACTGCCCAGAGTCGTCGAGAACATAGAAGTGACCAGAGAATGGGCGGAAAATCGTCCGATGCTGCCGATCGGAAGCAGGATTATATACGAGAAGCAGGAAAAACTGGTCACAAGGATGGAGAGGTCGACGCAAGTGCTCGACAAAGTGATGTCAAAGGCCAACGAAATGATGGACAAAATGGTGGAAGTCTCTAGATTAAATCTAGAGAAAGAAAAAACCAGACTTAGATGTTTAGAGGTAAATAATAAAAATAAGCAAGATTCAGTTAAGAATGATATAACAACGGTTAAAGAATTAGAGATAGAATCTAAAAAGAGAAAATTAGATGAAATCAAAGTCTGTTCCGCCGGAAAAGATAGAAGTTTAGAGACAATTAAAAATGCAATAAAGTTAGAGTTAAATAATCAGAGGTTGCACATTAAAAGAGAATACAAGCTGACGCAAAAATACAACTTTGATCTTTGGATGGATTATTTAAAATCTGAGTTAACAAATAACGACTTATTAGATGTAATAGATTTGAGTATTAAAAGTCCTGAAAATCTTTCCGAGTTAGAAATTGTGAAAAGAAAAGGTTTAGTTAGAGATATCATAATTAATCATTTGGATGAAAGTTATCATAAGAGAATTCTACATGAAAAAGAGCCAATAGAGATTTTAAAGAAATTAAGAGGATATAAGAAAAGCGAAATAAATGTTACTCACACATCGGTAAGAGCTAAGCTTTACCAAATTAAAATGAGAAAAGATGAAAAAGTAAGTAATTTTTGCGAACGCTTCGATTCAATAATTAGAGAGTATGAATCGTGTGAGGATGCGGTGCTTCTCACAGAACAAGAAATTAGATCCGCATTTTATCAGGCCGTGTCGATTAATGTACCGGAACTGAGAAATGTAGATTTAATTAGAAGACAATCAAACCTGAAAGAAATGAACACGGATGAAATAAAATCTTTTATGATGCAGCTAGAGGCAGAGAAAAAGAGCGAAACTAGAGAGAAGTTAAAGAGAGTAGAGAAGCCCGAAACCAGAGTGCAGAGGGCTACCATAGAAGAAACCAAATGCTTTAGATGTAACCGGATGGGCCACATGGCAAAAGACTGTCCGTTGGCGGAACTAGGGGCCTGGTTCTGTTACTATTGCCAGGAGATACGAGGCCACAAAGGGGATAGCTGCCCCAATTCCGGAAAAGAGGCGAACAGATTTAGAGGAAAAAGGTACGCAAATAAAACCATTGATAAAAATATAAAAAAAAAGAGTAAATTTGAACATAGAGGCACGAAAAGAGTTAACGACAAAGGGAAAATAACTAAAATACAAAACGTCAAGAAAACTGCAACGAAGACAGCAAAAGAAGATAAATCAAAAGAAGGTAAAATATGTAAGGTTAAACTAATACAAGATAGAGAGAGTACAAAAGAGTTAGTTAATTTTATTGCTGACTCGGGTGCAACAGATCATATTGTAAATAAGAGCATAATCTTGTCAAATTTTGAAAAATGTAAAGATAGAGTTATCAAATGCGCGAATAAAAATGAGCTTGCAGACATTTCGATAGATGGTAAAGGAGATCTTCTGTTAATATCAAATGCCAAAGAAAATAGAGTCATTAAATTAACTAATGTAATGGCAACGAAAGAAGTATCTGAAAACTTATTGTCTTTAAGAAAATTGGCGGATGCAGGGTTCAGTATTTATTTAGACGATAAATTGCTTAGAGTTTACAATAAATTCACAAATAAAACAGTTTTTGAAGGAAAATATGAGAAGCCAAATTGGACTATGCAATTTGAAGTCAAAAACATAGAGAATGAAAATAATGTTGAGTGTGTTATATATAAATGTAGAGCAGAAATTGTTCCACATTGTAAGCTTCCTGAACAATCGCGAGCAAATATTCAGAATAATGAGTTATCAATTTCGGAGGGAGAATTAGATGAGAGAAATAATGTTGACTCTGCGATTGGGAGGGAGAATGAAGGAGAGCTCACAAATGTGAACAACAGCAATACTGAATCTGAGCAAGCCATTAAGTTAGAGGACATACAAACAATAAAAAATATAGAAGAAATGTTTGAAAGCTCAGTAACCGAAGAAGTAAAGAAATTAGAGAAAATAAATGAGGCAATGTTATGGCATGTTAGACTAGGTCACGCATCGCTAAACTATTTAAAACAATTACAAAAGGTAGAAAAGAGATTAGAGAATGTTAAGTTTGATAATTCCATATTAGAGTGTGAAGTCTGTATAATGGCAAAGATGACAAAACTGCCGTATAAAGAGAATAGAAGTAGAGTTCAGAGACCATTACAGGTAATACATACGGACATCATGGGACCAATCAAACCTACATCCTATCCAGGACAAAAGAGATTCATAATAACCTTTATAGACGACTACTCTAGACTGGCGAAAGCCTACTCTTTGAAGACGAAAGATGAATCGGGAGAGGCTCTAGAGAAATATCTAATATCCGCCAGAAATCTACTAGGAAAAGAAGAAAAACTGTGTTACGTGAAGTCAGATCAAGGCAAGGAATTTACGGGAGGTACATTTAGAGAAGTGCTGAAAAGAGAAAAGACAGAAGCCATACTTGCACCACCGTACACTCCGGAACACAATGGAGTTGCAGAAAGATTCAATAGAACATTACAAGAGAAAGTGAGAACATATATGTTTGACTCGGGATTACCAAAGAGTATGTGGGAGTCGGCGGTTGACGCTGCGGTGCATGCGTACAACAGATCTCCACACAAAACCATAGAATATGAGATCCCGTTGAAGAAGTTTTCACCAGAAACGAGTTGTCATTTTGAGCAAATAAAAAGATTCGGATGTATTGGATATGCAAGAGTACCAAAGTCTTCGTCGAAGTTCGACAGGAGAGCAGTTAGAGGCGTGTTGGTGGGATACACCGACACTGGATATATACTCTGGCATCCAAGCACAAGAAAGTTCATAGAGTCCCGACACATTCGGTTTAATGAAAAGGCAACATATAGAAGTACATATAAAAACAGTCAAATAGAAAAAAAAAAAAGACTCAGACTGGATGAAAGAATTTGTAGAAGATGAGGAAAAGAGAAAAGAAAACTTGGAGATTCCTGAGAAAAGGAAAAGAGGAAGACCAAGAAAACAAACAGCCCAGTTAGAAGAACAGAAACAGAAGGTCGAACAAAAGAAGAGCGAAGCTCCAATAACTAGAAGCAAAAGCAAGAGAAAATTAGAGGATGAAAGAGACACTAACGTGCGGAGACTAATAGAAGATACTAGTTTCACTAAGCATATTACTGTTAAAAATATTGGACAGAATATAGAAATTGAAGATGAACTGAGTCGATGTCTTCTGGCATCATTACATAGAGAACCCTCGACATATGAAGAGGCGATGACGAGCAGCGAAAGAAAAAATTGGAAAAATGCTGTAATAGAAGAACTTAAATCTATGCAGATCAATCAAGTATGGAGGCTTGTTGATAGACCAAAAGAGACGATGGACGGTAAACGAGCTAATATTATAGATTCAAGATGGGTATTTAAGAGAAAATTAGAAGCAGATGGATCAACCAGATATAAAGCGAGACTGGTGATAAGAGGATGTAAAGACAAGAATGTGTATGACTTGAAAGAGACATATGCACCGGTTTCAAGAGTGTCTTTGGTCAGATCCATATTGGCAATAATAAACAAGCATAATCTATATACCCGCCAACTAGATGTGAAAACTGCATTCCTGAATGGAACTATAGAAGAAGAAATATATATGGAAATTCCAGATGGATTAGAAGTGAATAAAAACACCGAGAAGACGAAGGTGTGTAAATTGAATAGAGCCTTGTACGGATTGAAGATAAGTTCGAAAAGATGGAATAAGAGGTTTTCAGAGGAAGCCAAGAAACTTGGATTAGAGAATGATCTACACGATCCATGCCTGTTCACATGGAGGAAAGAAGGCATAATGGTGATCATATTACTTTATGTAGATGACATGCTAGTTGCAAGCAACGACCAGAAGAAATTAGAGGAAATTACAGAAAAGTTGAGTGAAACCTTTGAGATGAAGAATCTTGGAGAACCCAAGACTTTTCTGGGAATAACAATAGAGCGAAACAAAGAAGAAAGATATATGAGCATTCATCAGACGCAATATACTGAGAGTACTTGAAAAGTTTCATATGAATGAATGCAAGCCTCAGAGTACTCCTATGGTCACTAGAAGGCTGAGCAACAAAAAGAGTAAATTAGAAGAAAAGAATTCTGAAAAAGAAGTTACAAGAGTACCCTATAGAGAAGCGATAGGAAGTTTAATGTATCTGGCTAATGCTACACGACCTGACATAGCTTTTGCAGTAAATTATTTGGCGAGAAAACAGTTAGAGCCTACAGAAGAAGACTGGCAAGATGTGAAAAGAGTCTTCAGATATCTTAGAGGAACTGCAAATCGAGGATTAACATTTAGAGGTAAAACAGACGATTTAGAGTCATTAACAGACGCCAGTTTCAGAGATTGCGTTGACTCTACATCCACTGGAGGATATATAATCAGACTATATGGAGATGTAATAGCATGAAAAAGTTATAAACAGAATTATGTTACACTTTCTACTTGTCAAGCAGAATACCTAGCAATGAGTGAGGCCTGTCAAGAAGTAATTTCGTTAGATAAGTCACTCAGATATGTTGTTGGAAGAACATTCTTGCCTGCAACAATCTGGTGCGACAATAGAGCAGCAGGAAACTGCACTAAGAAGGATGGAAGTCATAAACTTAAAACGTTTGATGACAACTTAGAGGAAATAAAGAGAAATTTAATAGAGAGAGAAGAAACTGGAAACAGAAAACATATGGCTAACACTCATGGAGATTTTGTCAAACAGTGTGTAGATCAAGGAAAGGTGAAAGTCGAATGGGTCGAGACCAAAGAGAATTTGGCAGACATTATGACAAAACCTTTGCCCTTAGAAGCATTAGCGTATCTAAGAGATAAGATAATGAGTATAGAGTCTAAACAAAATTAGAGATTAATTTTTATTCAATAACTAATTTCTGTTATGTTTCAGATAAAGAGTAAATATAAAGAGATGCCACGGATCGCTCGTACAAAGGGAGGGAGTATTGGAAAAGCTGACTTTGAACGAGCAATGCGCTCCCGCCTTTTAGAGATGGCAGCTGTGGTGGCGCGAGTGCCGAGCGCCACTCGTGTGTGTGTTGCTGTAAGCGTGTGTGCGACCGACCGGCATTCGTTTGGAGAGACTCAAGCGGGTTACGTATAGAGCGTGTGATACTTAATAAAGAGTGATTTAAGTAAAGAAGCTGTGTCTCAGTGAATCGCATCCCGTCCCCAGCCACGCATTATTACAACATTTTTTTTTACTTTTTTCTTTTTTTTCACTCTTTTTCCTTTTATTGTGAAATTATTCCTAATTATATCATAAAAAAAATATTGTATAAAATATTATACTTTTATCACGATATTTTAAAATAAAAAATTCGTTGTTTTTTAAACAATTGTAAAATATTTATTTCCTACATTTAAATTTATTCAATTTTTGGAAAATATTATTTAGAAATTTTATTTCCATAAAAGTGCTTAGTTTTTACGTAACTTTATCTTAGCATAATTATTCAAAATTTGTGTTAATTCGTAATGCTATTATTGCACAATATGAGGTTAGTAAACGTGAGAAGAAAAAAGACAGCTGGAGAAAAGAAGGAAACAGAACACTCCATAGAGCATCGCCAACTTGCCGCATGATGTAAGCAGAAAATATGGACGTGAGTGCCAGTTGATGATACTTCATCTGCTGGTGATATGACCCTTAAAAAGAGTCTTGATCGGTAACTTGGTGAGTTACCGATCTTAGTCTTAAGATATAACTTTTGTCGACGTTTTCCTGTAATAATAAAAAATTAATTAAAACACGAGACTATTATAAGATAATAATAATTAATAAAAATGTTTAATTTTCAGTTCAAATCGGTGCTGGATTTTGCGAGGTGGCTCGTGTAGAAAATAACAAAGGAGTTCACAATTCGGCGGAGAATGTTGCTGAACGGGGACAGCAACATCAGTCGCAACATCCGCAGTCACAGCAGAGCCAGTAGCAGCAGTTGCAACAACAACAACATCTGCAACAACAACAGAGCAGCATCAGGTTGGCGACAAGTTTTATTATATAGAGTTACGGACGGAAAACGCGCGTAGGTTTAGAAATTTCAAAACTCTAGAGAGAGAGGCGAGTTTTGCGATACGACCAGTACCGGAAGGTAGTAATATCATACGTTGGTTGGAAAACGCGTTCCGGGAAATTTATAGGTACGCGATAGGCTCAAGTGAACCGACGGATTACGTGGGCCTGTCTTTTAATTCCGATGGTTTGACGCGCAGACCGGCAGGGTTATTGTTTTGTCCTGTGCGCGACTTGACTTACGAGGACATATGGGGCCTTGTAAGTTCGGTAGCACAAAGCGCAGGCGGAATTGATATCGCGGAAACTTTCACCATCCAAGTTTTCAACGTCGCGGTACCGATGGCGTGGAAGAATGTTAAATTAGTTAACGCGGAAAGACGTCGCCAAACAATCTATATTGTTATGTCCGTCTCACTTGACACTCGCGTAATAATAACACGGATTTTTAAGAAAAAGCTTTAATGCAAAACTAAAAACACAGTTAAACAGAATATGGTACACGGTATTTCATACAAGAAACGGAATCGCTCGCACAAATGTCGATACCGTTCAAGCGCCCAAATCGAACTCAGATGTCAAACTATTTACATCTCCGTCCTAGAGACGATCTTCTTTTTCCGTCGATCACTTCATATTGATCGATTCAAGCAAAACGCAAGAACAAGACCGAAGGACATGATAATATTAGAAATAATTAATGATGATAATTTGTGTTTTCCTCGTTCGCTCGTAGCCACAAAAGTCCACTGTGAGCGTGGAAATCTACGGACGGGGCCGCGTTACGAAATGTGGGAAACCGTAAAATTCCAGCGTTCCTCGCTATAACGGGATTACGCGATAGAATTAACGATGATACCGGAGGAAGGATGTGGGATTCACGAAATCCAACAATTCCAACGGTATCTTACCAATGAAAATATCGCTATAATAATTTACGGCTTCAAAGGTTTTGGACGCGGGGAAAACCCGATCTACGACGGACGCACAATACTCGCCTCTCTCGGTTGCGAACCGGAGTATATTTTAAATATAATGTATTATGATGATAGGCGCCGTTACAATCCGATATTAAATTTAAAAGCTGCTGCGGGTTCACGAGAAGGGTATTGCGTAGCATGTAACATTGGTTATCGTCCGGATAGAAGGCATCATTGCTCTAAAAAATGTCCACGCTGCTACGCTATACCCTTCTGTGAACGTCACGACGCTGAGAAAGTCAGGTGTAAAGCGTGTAACTGTACGTTCTTCGGTAATACGTGTTTAAAGCCGAAATCATCGTGCCAAAAAATCATACGAGGGAAAATCAACGGTTTGCAACTCACTTAAAATTTGTGATATGTGTAATAGATTTATAAAAATTAACTTGCGACACAAATGTGACAGTGCCTATTGTAGGTCATGTCGTTCTCATCAACCCGTGAATCATTCATGCAACCTCTTCGACGTAGAGTCGTAGCAGAAGACCCTGGCGAAGATACGAGTGCTGCTGCAACGATACATAAAGAGGCAAAAAAACGCTAATAACCTCGAGGGTAAGAACGGCAATGTCGCCAAGGGAGCTGTCACATTCGTGTTTTACAATTTTGAAACGCGACAAGACGAGACGCTCGAAGGAACCAAGAATGTAAAGTTACACGTTCCAACTCTCTGCGTGGCACAGCAAATTTGCGCGACTTGCGTGGCAATAGACGACATGTCGGTGCGGTGTCGTTGGTGTAGAACGCGTAAATTTATATTCAACATCGATTCAATAAAACAGTTTATAGATTTTGTGACACGTCCAACGAAACATTTTAAAAGTATTATCTGTATCGCTCACAATACAAAATCGTTCGACGCGCAATTTATTTTAAAATATCTAATCGAAAAATCGCCAATAAAAGAAAAGCTGAGGGTAACTTTGAACGAGACAAAGATTATCGTGGTGACGTTTGGTCATACAAAGTTCATCGACAGTGTTAATTATATGCCGATGCGATTACTCGAATTACCTAAAGCTTTCGTGCTAAAGGATACGGCGGATAAAGACACTTTTCCGCATTTATTTAACACTGAAAATCGAACGTATGTCGGTTCGTTACCTGAGGCACGATTTTATTCTCCCGATCAAATAAAGCCCGATGAGCGCAAACAATTTCTTGCATGGCATACGGAAATGACAAGTAAAAATGTCATTTTTGATTTCCAGCAAAAAATCCTACGTTATTGTCGAAATGACGTAGATATTTTACGACGTGCTTGTGTAGCTTTCCAGAAAATATTTTTAGAACGCGGCGGTATGTGTTCTTTCAAAGAATGCACGACTATCGCTTCCACGTGTATAAAAGTTTTTCGAAAAAACTTTCTACGCGAGGGGGAAATAGGAATCATTCCTCCGGGAGGATACAGAAACGTCGATACACAATTGCGTAAAGCCTTGCTATGGTTAGTGTGGATGGAACGTGAGCTTGGTCATCCCATAATCCATGCAGAGTGAAGACGCGAGCGTTGGATCGCCGGTAGCCGCGTCAACGGTTATTATGAAACGAAATTGGGGGATAAAACGCATTGTTTTGTTCTCCAATTTCACGGGTGCTTCTGGCATGGTTGTCCCACTTGCTACCAAGTGAACCGTGACAGAAAACTTTTAAATACTAATTCCGACGATACATTAGATTCACGCTACGAGAGAACCATCGCAACGACATGTCGTCTAAGCAAACAAGGGTATTGCGTAATAGAAAAATGGGAGTGCGCTTTTGCTCAAGAGAAGCGGACAAATAACAAGATGCGAGATTTTCTTGAACATTATCCCGTATTAAAATCAGCACCTTTCGATCAACGCGACGCGGTTTTTGGTGGCCGCACGAAAAATATCGTAACACGAGTAGTAGTATGACTATGCCGGTTCTAACTACGGAGCAACGAGGGGGGGTGAGGTGCGCGGGGAAAATGTAGGTGCGGCGGGACTTACCCATATCTGTTTACATAAACAGTGATAACCGTTATCTATTTATGTAGATAGTGATAACCGTTATTTGTTTATGTGAGTAGATAGGGGGGGGGGACCCTCATTGCTTCCGAGTTAGAACCGACATAATATATATAATTCGCGGGCCTGACGTCACCGCAGGGCAATATCGCGGGCCTGACGTCACCCTTGAAATTCGCGGTGATTATTCGCGGAACTGTCCTTTGTCGCCGCCGCCACCGCCGCGCGAGACAAAGGATATGTATATAAAAATATTTTTGAGACTCACCTTCTTCACTTGCCTCCACCCCCATCGATAGCGCAGCGGCCCGCCGTCACCTTTCTGCCGCCGCCGCCACCCCGCCGCCAACACCACCACCCCACCACCACTCCACCACCGCCACCACCACTAATTATGTCTTTCGTCTTTGTCCTCCTTCCCGCCACCACCACTAATAGTCCTCTTCCCCCTCCTCCTCGTGGAGGATGAGTTGTACCGTTGAAATTATACGTATTAATATAAAATCTGGTAGAAGAGAGAAGATCTCGTAGAGGTTATTTGCGTAAAGTTGGGCTCCTTCCTCTTCTTCTTCAGCTTCCTCTTCTTCAGCTTCCTCTTCTTCCTCGCTTTCCTCTTCTTCCTCGCTTTCCTCATTGTATACAGGAGGAGGAGGAGGAGGATGTCCGTTCAGGACAGCTCGTGCTGTTTCAAGCACTTCGCGTAGAATATCGTTGGGAAAGTGGGAGAAGAGATTGTGCAGGTACTCCTGCATTGATTCTTCTCCAAATTCCATATTTAGTATTATTACGTTCTATTACGCACTTAAGATCACTCACTTGCGGCGAAGTACCTCACGGATTGAGAGCACGGCTACGACTGAGGAACAAAGGGCTGTGCGAGAGCGTCCTCCGTCGCAGCGCGTATTTACAATTGCGGCGTACGTTTCATCTTAATCTTTGACCGTCATTTAATACTTTTGAGAGTAGACGCAACTGTATGCTGATTAATGCAATATATATCGTTGCCTTTTTACCGACACCGCCGCCTGATGTAATACGGATTGCAAATTGTGACGCTTTTTGCGATTAACGTTTCTGGAACTTTTTTAAGAAGGAAAAGGGGAAGTTCCTCTTCCTTCCAATAATTTCTTTGTTATCACACGAACGTGTTACAACACGTTTTTTCGCACTCTAACAACGTGAAAGAAACGTATAAGAATGTAAATGAAATGAACAAAACATAAAATAACGTTGATGTAATGGAGGGAAAGGAATAAAACGTATCTCATATATTACATATGTTTATTCATGTAATTGTGTCCACCAATTGAAAAGTTTGAATACATTTTGCATTCCACAATGTTTATTCGTACGGTGTTGTCCACATTGAAAAGTATTAGCATCATCTAGATTATTTAAATTATCCACGTCTTCGTAATCCACATCCAGGCTCTCGATGTATGCGTATTCTCGTCGACTGTCCAGAAGTAATTCTCCCAGCCATTCTCGTTTCTCGTGCCCTTTGACGTACACAATCTCCTTGTCGTCAGGATTTTCAGCACCCAGTACTGCAGTCGTAATCACTTGTCTCGCTTTCCGGTACGGAACCACCCCGTCGGTGCCCCATCTTAGCCTATGATGCATGGCAGTGAGCCAAGAGGCGCAAGATCTTTCGGATTTCATCAGCCAATCCCATGGCTGGGGACTGTCAAAGATATAATGCGCGAGAACGTTTCCCCCTCTAAGAGCAGCAAATTCTTTTACGACGAAACCTCTCAATCGTCCAAGGGGAAAACCTTGCAGATCCACGAACGTCGGCACGGACATGTCGCGGTCGAAACGAAGACTGTGGTTCATGTCGATGTATCGTACAATATATATATATGCGCAGAATTAGGTGATTTTGCGCACAATGTTTGTCAACGGGTTATATTGAATCACGCGATCGTGTATTATGAGTGCATACGCGCCGGTGTTCTCCGGCACGTTATCTTTAGTTTCGAATTCTATTCGCACGTCAACGGTTGCGCTCTTAATCGATTCGACTTGCCGACTGCAATCAATTATGCAGAACGGACCTCTGTTTAGAAAGTTGGTGACGGTGAGATTCGGCTCGAGATACTCGTATCCGAGGTAGTTTTTGCAGAAACGCGCGTACATCTCGTATAGAATAGCCCATTTGTTTTTGGTAAAATCAAGATCCATTTCGATGTAGGGATAAGATTCAGAATTCAGATAAAGTTTCACGTTGGTCAAATTGCAATGGTCGAATCGGCTCGTGTCCTCAGACATGTTATTTTTTCGGCCGGTTTGCATAGCGAAAATGACGTAACGCGGTTTCTCGAGCTGAGTAGCGGTCTTGATAGCCCACGAATGCTTGGTAGTGCATTGCAATAGTGGATACTCGTAAAGATCCCACGAGCGAAAAGCCATGCTGAGATATCGTCCGCTCTCCAAAGTGCGCAGCATCGAAAGTTTATTTATATCACTCAAGAGCACATGCGGCATTCGCCACTGAATTTTAAACAACTCGAGAACGGGCTCCAACGCCGAATTACCCTTCAGACAATTGTTATCGTTGCGCGCTCGTATCAAGATCAACTCGTGACGAGCATTGATCACTATGCGTTTATAATCTTCGCAGAATCCCAACAGCACGTAGAGCGGGACACAGAAATTGAAATACCCGTCAGCGGTAGTCATCTGCGTTTCCCAGCCGGCATTTCGCAGAATCACGCTTTTGTCGGATGACAGCGTTACATAGTTTTTCAGCGTGCTGGTTATGCCCACGTTTCTATTACGATCAATTTCGACGCCGTTCAACTCGTATCTTATCTCGTCGAACATAAACGCAACACAATTATTTCCCAATACCATGTCACCGCTGGCCCCTTCAGGTCTATTCTGTTTCGTAATTCTCCCCTCGACGTATAGGAAACTCTCGTACGGCAATGTATACAAATCTTGTTGTTGTATGGGTATTCTTATCTCATCGCTGTGCCCGTACGTTGTGTTTGCATACGGCGAATAAGCGTGGGTTTCAATCTTGACGATTCGATCGTCAAAGATCGGCTCGTCTCTGACGTTTAGAATATCAGTCATTTTTAAGATTTTCGTACCGCGAATCCCAGTGATTGTAAAAATTTAATGTTTGATGCGCTGAGCTTTTTCTTCTCAGTTGACCGAGTCGGATTATCAATCGATGATGTCACCGTCCTTGTAAAGAATGCGATATCTCTCCGTGCGCGCTCGGCTCCACTCAACACAAGCATCTCATGTGTCACGCTCGCTTTCGAACGTGCAACCTAACTGTAATCTCTTCTCCGCGAAAGTCCAACAATCGTCCGTTTTGATCGACAACTCGTATGGTGAGAGTCGTAATGCTCCGTACGATTACTGGAAGGTAAATGATCTGATTTGGCTTTTCACTGAGCTTATATCCTGAAGGCACACTCGGCGAAAATTCATGAATCGTATGCACACGCGCACCGTTGTTGTATGCACCTGCAGTTACACTGCATTCAATACGAATTATATTTACGTTAATTATGTTGATCGACTGGTCCGATTCATACCATCTACGCGGTTGCAGTACGCGCTTCGAGAATCCCAGCAGCGATCCAATGCTGTTTGGTTTATTAAAGTTTATTGTGTATGCACATTTAATCTCGCACTTCATTGTGTTATAATTTGCGCGAATCACTATCGGGAACTCTTCTTCCTCGTTGTCATCATTGAACACGCCGATATCGCCGCGGACAACGTCACCGGTATCGGATGCGTTGCGTCGTGGACGTTTCTGCGAAATTGCGCGTTTCAAAAATTCGTTTATGGCCGGCAGCTCGTACGATCCTTCGGGTATCGTAATCTCCGCGTCGTCTTTGCCGAAATAGAATTTATTGTTCGAGGCGTTCACGTTCGGTATCGTGTTGTAAGTTTCAAAAAGCGTTAGACCGAGTTCGTATTCGGCATCGGTTAAATCTATCGCCGGAGAGTAATTTGCAGCGAGAACGTTGCTCTTTCCGCTCAGCGTTAGGGTAAACGACATGATGGAAAAAGCGCTCGACGAATACTGAGACTTTGCGGTATCTCGTTGGTCTTTTAAAGGTCGACAGTCTGAAGAAACCGCAAGCACATTTGTCCGCAGAAACTTTGATCGTACGTCTGATAGGACGTTCGAATGTACTCAATCGTAACATTGCTTCCGAAATATCGCACCAGTTCTCGAGGCGGTCGAAGATTACCAAAACTATCGAAATAAATTACGCGGTTGCTTCTTTTTACGTATGCGACCCAATGAGTCCCAGGGCCCGCGATATCGTCTAGATTGACAATACCGCTTTCGTTTCTTCGTACGCCACTGGTCGGTAAAGCATTACGCATGTACACTCCTCTAAAATATGGTATGCGCATACGTTTCGCCAGACAGTTTAATTGCACATCGGTGGTCACTCCCTCGGGTATTTTTACCGTTTTTTCGACGTTTTTTTTTTCTTCGCCGATAATCCTTGTCCGCGTTTATATGGTCCAAGATACAATCCTCGTCCATGCTTGTACGGAGCAAGATAAAGCCCACGACCTTGTTCCATTGCGCGATTGTGACGTTGCAGCTCTTCGAGCTGACGTCGCGCGGCTTTGCTGTTGTTTACCGCTTTCGCTACACCGGCTGCACCACCGATTAAAGATCCGAGCACGCCTAACATTGGCAGGATCGGTAACACACCGCCTCGTTTCGCCGACAGAAGTATTCGTTTTTTCATCGTTTTCTTTGTCGTTGCTTTCTTCTTTCTCGCCTTCATACCCATGCCGATCTTGGTCTTGGCCTTCATCGCTGTCCAAACGGCTGCAGCGGCGGCTTTTTCGCCGATAGTCGAATCTCCTGCGATGACGCGTCCCAGCGCTTTATCGGCGAGCACCTTATCCGCCGCGTGTCTATCGACGAGTTCGTTGCTAAGAGAGTACGCAATATCGTGTTCGCGGCACGCCGCGTCCAATGGATTTACGCCTCTGTCGCCTCTAGCTAATCGTTTCTTCAACCGAGTGCCCGGACCGCAAAATTGATAGCCGGGAATATGTAATTCGAAAGGAAGCGCGTTTATCGCTCGATTCAGCAGACCTCCGACGCAACCTTTGCTCGACGCTGACATTCGCCGCAATCTTTAATTCTCGGCGCGGGACCGTCAATGTGCGTTCTCTGCCACGGCTGATTGTGATGCTCGTCGCAGCGACGATACGTTCCAACCTCCGGGTCCGCTCTTATATGCTTCGGAAGTCTGTCCCACACGTGATCGACGTAGTTGCCGTATACGTGTAACAATACGACTTTCGGTATATATTCCAACTGCTCAGCGCTCAAATCTAAAATATCACAGGGATGTGACAGCGTGAGAAACATTTTTACTACTGAGCAACTCGCGGTTCCGCGCGCCTATAAATAGGCGCTCGACGTGTCACGCGAGTTTAGTGTGAATCATGAAATTCGTGCGGCAGTCGCGTACGATACGCGTCACAAACTGTGACGAAAAATTGCAAATGATTGGGGGCAGCGCGCCGTTGAGGAAGCACGGTGAATTGTTGCCGAGTACCATCCGCGCTATAATTGCGGGCCATCCTCGTGCGGCAAGACTAATGTTCTTATAAGCCTGCTCGAGAGTCCGCACGGTGTACGTTTTGAAAATGTTTATATTTATTCCAAGTCGCTAATGCAACCAAAATATCGATATCTCGAAAATCTGTTGACATCGATCGATGAAATCGGATACTTTACATTCTCAAATAACAGCGATGTCGTTCCACCGAGCGAGTCGCGTCCGAATTCGATCTTTGTCTTCGACGACGTTGCATGCGATAAGCAGGATGCGATCAGAGAATACTTTTCGATGGGTCGTCATTCGAATGTCGACTGCTTTTACCTGTGTCAAACGTACGCGAGGATACCGAAACATCTGATACGCGATAATGCCAATCTCCTAATCCTGTTTAAACAGGATGGTACTAACCTGAAACATATTTACAACGATCACGTGAACAACGACATGCTCGTACGACGAATTTTGCGCATTATGTCGTGCTTGTTGGCAGCGTGAGTACGGATTTCTAGTGATAGACAAGGATAGTTCGCTCACTAATGGACGATACAGAAAAGGATTTAACAAGTTCGCGGTACCGTGAAACGATTAGTTGTTCTCGATACCTTGAACAGAGACGTTCATCATGGCTAATGTGCGTAATCGCGAAAAACTCGCGATGGAGATTGAAAAAACGAGCGAGGCGATCCGCAAGAAACATCGCGCTCTAAAAACTGGTCGAATTGAGGAAGAGATCGCGATGGAGAGACGTTTCAAGCCTATTGTTGAACCTCTGAAACAGATTGTCGAGGAATCCCAGCCGATTAAGAAAGAGGTTAAAGATATCAAAGAGGAAAAGTCGAAACATATTAAGAAAAAACACAGGGATAGCGACGACGACGACGACGACGACGATGATGGAGCATCTCACAAATATTCAAAATTACCATCGGGAGAAAGGAAACGTTCTAACGTCGCGTTGGATTCACCTGTGCTTCATTCTACAATGATAGAATCGCCAGGACCGTCGACGAAAACACCTACGATTGGAGCGGCAAAATCAACGAATAAGGTTCTCGAGGATGTCTTCGAAACCACAGACGATTCATTCAGAACAACTGTTCAACATCAGATGCAAACGTTGGAAGGTCGAAAAACGTTGTCGCAACATTTGGGTCCGCTCGGTCAAAAGTACATCGGTGAGTTCCTCAGCGGTGGTGGTGGATCGGAGAAAAGTATAGACACCATATATGGCGTTCGTCTCGACAGGGACGAAATGATGCTTGGTAATAAAAAGTTTGACGTGGACATCGATGATAACATCATTATCGACGGCGTGCGATACGTTGGCACACCCGGTCTTTATGAGTTGATTTTTAAAAGATTGCCCGATGATTTTCTCTATAAGGAGGACGATTTGCAAAAGTACAAGAGCATATTGTTGGCTACAAACGTACATAGAAAAAATTTCACCGCGCAGAGTCGACTACGGGGCAACAGAGGATACAAGTATAAATACGTGATTGCGCCATTGATGTCAATTGAATCTACATCAAAGAGAAAGAATAAATCCTGAAAGGGAATACCTCGCGCTATGATACTGAACGATAATAAGATCGATTACGTGCACTGGGACGATCCCAATGAGTTGGTGGATCGACTCCGGTTGCTTGACGCTTCATATAGAGCCGGCAACGATGCTCACGGCAACGAGATGTTGTCCATCATCGAGGAACTTCGCGAAGCCGGTATAATTATAAATTAAACGTATACCCCGCGAAACGAGTCAGACAGGAGGCTGACTTTGTCCGAAAAGGACGTGCAATAAAAAAAAAAATGAGCGGCAATGAACACCGAAAAGACGGGTACGAACGTCTAACGAATGACTTTGAACGGTTCTTAAATAAAAATCGAACGGTTGGGGAACGATTGACGGATAATTATCACGCGGCTCAGGATCGTTGTGAAAAATCTCGAGATCGAGTATTAGATGGTTATCGAACGAGCGTAAATCGGATGAAGAATGAGTATGAAAAATTATCTAATCGACAGAAACCGGAGGACAAAGAATGGTTACTGAAGGATGATAGAAAATAAACGAAGCTGATTTACATCGCGAGTTTACAAAAACATGAGTTCATCAAAGAAAATTAGCTCCGAAAGACGACGTCTCGTCGAGGAATTACACGCTCCAGCGAGACGACATTTTCCAAGAAGACGTGTTATAATCAAAGGATTCGACGATCTGTGGCAAGCTGATATCGTCGAGATGCGTCCATATTCAAATATTAACAAAGGTCATCATTATATACTAACGGTCATTGATGCGTTGAGCAAATTCGCATGGGCAGTAGCGATGAAGAGCAAGAGCGGAAAAGAGACAGCTGACGTCATCGCCGAGATAATTCGGAAGAGCGGAAGATGTCCACGCAACTTGCAAACGGATATGGGCAAGGAGTTTTACAACGTCGATGTGCAGAAACTTTTGAAAAAGCACAACATTAATCATTATTCCACGTATTCGGTGATGAAAGCATCGATAATCGAGCGCTTCAATAGAACTTTGAAGGAGAAGATGTGGAAAATGTTTACGTTGCAAGGATCTTACAAGTGGGTCGACGAACTACCGCGTCTGGTTTCAGATTACAACCGCGCGTTTCATCGTACGATAAGCATGCGACCCGTGGATGTAACGCCAGAATTGGCTAAAAAACTCCTCGACACGGTGTATAGCCACGTTAAGATCGCTGCACCTGCGAAATTCAAGGTTGGAGCTAAGGTACGCGTGAGCAAACACAAGACAATTTTTGAAAAAAACTATACTCCAAATTGGACAACCGAGGTGTTTACGATCGTTAAAGTGCAGCATACAAATCCCATCACGTATTTATTGGAAGATTATCGTGGAAAAAGCGTCGCGGGTGCATTTTATGAACATGAATTACATCAAGCGAAATATCCTGATATTTATTTAGTGCAGAAAATTTTAAAGAAGAAAGGAAACAAAGTTTACGTGAAATGGCTGGGATTCGATGCATCGCATAATTCGTGGATAAATAAAAATGATGTTATTTAATTTTGTAAGAAACATATATATTGTGAACAATAAATACATGAAAAAGATATATGATTATACTTTTTATTTTCTCTCTTTGTCCTCGTTTAATACAATTATTACACATGAATTAGAAGATATCACACACACACACACACACACACACACACACACACACACACACATACAACGTGAGGCATACGTACATTCAATATAAAGAAACGTATTAAAATAGGTTTAATGAAAAA
Source organism: Solenopsis invicta (assembly GCF_016802725.1). Classification (NCBI taxonomy): domain Eukaryota; kingdom Metazoa; phylum Arthropoda; class Insecta; order Hymenoptera; family Formicidae; genus Solenopsis; species Solenopsis invicta. The sequence continues at coordinate 12,793,224 of NC_052674.1, read as the reverse complement.
AATATAGTAAATACTACTTCTAAATATAAAAACATATAACAATACATCGCATAATACTGATACAACTTATAATAAAACGTGACACATTAAATATATATTACAATGGTATACGCCAATGTCCCCACGGTAATGTTTTTGTTGAATCATGGATAACGTATCGCTTATCGTCTTTTGAATTAAGCGCAACTTTCTTCTCATTAATAGTATACACCTCATGTAATTTTGAACGTATACATGTTTGGCGGCGAGTTAATTCTATATCGTCGTGCAAGCATCGCTTATAATCTTCAAAAGTAATAGTTCGCGCTACTACATTATTCTTTACACCTTTAGCCTTTTTCGTATCTCTTTTCCCTTCTACTTTCACAGCATACATTTTCGCTCTTAGCCCTACAAATTCAGTCATAATCATGCCGCAATTCTCATCCTTCATTAGCCCGGGAACCTTCTTATTAACGAGAGGCATATTATATACATTGTCCGCGGGATAATCGCTTGTGTCGTATCTCGCGATATCACGTTTCATGTCCATGTACACATCATCGCACTCGATGGCCATCACCATGCTGTCTGTGTCTGTGTAGAGTATCTGACATTTATCTTGATACAATGGTAGGATATAATCGTAGTAAAATTCGTAAAGGCAGGTTTTTGAAATGTCGAGAATACACATGCCGACATATATGGGTTTGTTAAATTTTACCGAGAGTTTACGCATTTCTATGGCAACCAGATTTTCTGTGAAAACGCTGCGGCTATGAAAATTCGGAGCAGCGATCATGGCCTCTGCCCCATAACGGCCTTCCCATTGCGTTACTAATTTAATATCAGCATGATTACGTACATTTTCCATTGTTTTACCGAAAACTGCATTATTCATTAATTTATATAAATTTTTCTCGAAATCGTTTTTCGCGTTTGTTCGAAATTCTGTATTTAGTTCTATATAATTTCTGAGCCAAGTGGATTGAGCGAATTGAAGTACGCGATGTATTTTTACGATTCGAAGCCCATGACGCGTGCACTGTTGAAGATTGCGGTAGTGGATGACGTAACGCTCTTTATCATGCACTGTCGCTAAAAGCTTACTTTGCCTTGACCCTGGAGGCTTATCGCTCGAAGGACAGAATTGTAGGTCACTGTGTCGATCGTGCAGATGATTCTCATATGCAAGGTCGACTTCCAATATATACCCGGTGTTAGAGTCCAATGCGATCGCGTTTACATCAAAATTTTCAACGTTTTTGACCCATTTAAATTCACCGTATGGCAACGGCTGGCACATTGCCCATCCATAAAGATTATTCACATCGTAATATTGACAATATATTGATGGTTTTGACGGATCGTACGATTTCATGTACTTATTATTGGCCTTTGCATATCTGCCCGAACATTGACTTAATCCGCCACGGATCCCACGTTCCACGTAAAGTACCATTTCTATGTCCGTAAGCAATTCGAATCTTATACCAGTTTTTTTCAACATTGCATCCCATGTATAGCCTGGTAATGTATAGTAATGCGCAGGGTCTAGACCGTAACTCTGCATGCTTTTATCACGAAAGTTTTCAAAAATGTCGGCTAATAATAAAACATCCGTTTTCAAATATAAATCGCTGTATTCGCCCAGGGTTTCAATTGCGAACCGCTGCCATACGTTCTCGGCATGAGCGTAATCATGCTCTGATACCGTCTGCTCGGTGAGTGAACTGTAGAACGATTCACGCGGAGGTAAACGCGTTTCTAAAAGTTTGTCGACATTATCAACGTACTCGTACGGAAAGACACCTTTGCGTGTGAGCAATTCGAAATCCTCGTTCGATAACGATGAAAATTCAGAACGAGTAATTTTTAATTGTTCAATATTTAGAAATGACGCCAATTTTTCGAGACTCGAACTTAAGAATTTATATGAATCAATGAATCGAAATCGTATACAATTTCGTACTTCGCCTGATTTTGTTCCTACGCCAGTAGCTGCGATGTTTAGTAAAAGAAATATATTTTTCTTTATTTACCGGTAGTAGATCAATCTTGCCTTCGAACGCGGTAGAAATTTCTTTTATTATAAAATGCGCGTCCTAACCGCTCAAATTATGAAAAACGATTGGAATAACGTACGTATTCTTATAATTTAGATTACATTTATTATGAGCGGGACCACGGTACTTGCCGGTCAGATGACAATGATCGTGCACCCGTTGATTATCAAGCCACTCGTTACGGATAAGGCGCTTATCTGATACAAACAGTTTTTCGCATATATGGCACTTCGTCGCGTTCAAGAATGCCTCTTGTTGCTGTCTTGTTAATTGTTCCATTGGAACATTGGCGGATATTCGGGCTTTCATGTCATGCGCCAAATTTTCTAATTCTTTCGCGAACCACGCGATACAGTCCTTATCGCGGCGAAAGCGATACTTTGATAACGCGTCGTCGAACGAGCATTTAACATAGTAAGCTATGCTAAATACCTTGTGATGTTGATACGCGAAACTCAACGTGTTCTCTGTTTCATTCTCCATCTTCCTCAATACGCACTCCAAATCGGCGTAAATTACAAAGGGGACGCGCTCCTTGTTGTTGTATGAGTCGAATTCTAGCCATTTCTGGTCCTCTCTCGGTAGAATGATGGCGCAGTCATTTATTTTCTTGCACTCCACTACATGCGACTGCAATTTTTCTTCAGAGTGGAAGTAATGCAGGCATCTGTAATAAATATTTTTAATACATGTATTATTAATATATTATCATTAATATTATTATTATTATTACACTTACCGATCACAGATGAATTTCTTGTGTTCGTTTTTGCTCAGCTGTGAACTGACCAGTCGCGACAGGTTCTTAATCCACGCAAAGTGGCTGTGGGTGACGTCATGTTTATCTTCCACGTAGAAAAGATTAACGTGTTTCTCCTTTTTATCTTCAGTCAGGCGTAACGGTACAACGTACTGTATCTTTTCTTTTCTATCAAGTTCGGTACCGTACACGTTCACCGACACGTCGTTTAATCGTTCAAATTTTCCAATGTCTTTCACTTTCATTGGAAATTGTATATCGTCAAACTTTAAAACAGTCGAATAATGCGGATACGACGACTCCAGGGATGCATTTCTTTCAGCTGGATACAGGGCAGCCACCACTGACCACGCGAAGCAAGCATTGTCTTTCGATTGCACATTAATTACCGCACGTTTGTCACTTACCGACAGCGGCACTTCAAAGTAACACCCCGCGTGCATGGGATTAAGTTTGTTTATATTCACCATCAAGTTCTGTATTCGGTGTAACGCCCAACCACTATCGCGTTCCTGAAACTCATCGAGCATTGCTAATATTACTTCAATAACGCGTCGTTCATACCACTCGCGCAAATTTGATGCTCTATACAATTCATAGTTTTTCGTCGCCAGATTTTTATTATCGCGGTCATCACGAATGTTTACAAATTCACCGTTGAATACAGTGTTCACTTTTACACTTCCATGTTTCGCGATAGCGTCTCGCACTTGTTCGATCACTAAATCACTAGCGTCTTCCAAGAAATGTCAAGGCTCAATATAATCCGCGTTTATTACAGCACCCGTAAGAATACGTGACTCAAACGCAGCGTCGATCTCGCGCCACACGAGCGATTTTTTGTCACCGGCGCTAATACTAGCGTGCGCACCACCACCAACGTGCACAAAACGCCTTTCTAACTGCGCTTTTGCACCCGCGAGTCGCGCGATTCTCGCCACTATGGATTGTCTAGAGCCGACGGTGAGTCGTGGACGTTTGACACTACAACATTCTTCGAGCTGCACGAGGCACTCATCGCATCGTTGCAACCACGTGAACCATTCCGCTAAATTTGCAACCTGCGAGCATTGCTCGAGCAATTCACGTTCAATGTTCTCCATTTTTTCAATTTTCAAAAATGTCTATCACAATATTTTCATGTTAAGGAAGTATAGTATCATAACGAAGTTCCACTGGTGAAGTTTCACTATGTTCGTCAGAAAGCTTGCCACGAATCATGTGATTGCACGTATAAAGCTTTGAGATTATTTCATCACCACAATTACCATTATAATTTGATATATCAATAAATGTACGATAATGGTATCTGCCATGTAGAGAACAACGAAACAATCTATTTTCATGTTGACGTGTTAAGGTAGCACAGTATTTACTTGTATCAGAGGCAAGCGCGTTATCAAATCCAAATTCTCGACCATGAAGGAGATGCACTAACAAACAAGAATGATTAGTGGTTTCCATGCTCTTTTTCACTGAGCGTATTAAAAAAATAATTGTTCAATGTAAGCACACTCTGCACATGTTAGCTGGAATATATACAAACATGGGTTGGCGGCATTTAGAGCAGATACGTCCGTCAAGTTGTTCGAGGAAATTTGTTTCGTGCATTTGAACGGCGTCCATTGAGTCCAATTCGATGTCAGAAAGTTCAATCATGCATGATGCGCAAACGGCAAGGGCGCCACCCATCGAGTAGTAAAATTGTATCACGCAATGTTTCGTGCGATTCAAAGCGCGTAGTTCAGCACTTGATACAACACGAATCTCAGGATGCTCACTTAGATCACTGTCACATCCGCTATCCCCAGGTAACTCTTCGTCAGACGAAACTTCAAGAACTTCATCCGCGATATGATTAGCCATTTTTATTATTATTGTGTGAACACACAGATTGGGCACATGTTGCATGGAATGTACATAAATGTTGGTCTTCGGCAATAGTCGCAATACTTGCCTTGAAGAACAATGAATGTATCAGTTTCGTGATGTCGAACGGTGCGCACTACTCCCAAGTCCACGGGCCCACCGTCAAACGTGCATGATACACATATTATTTGAGAATAATCGTCGAACGTGTAATAAAATTGCATCATACAACACCTTGTATTTATATTTAATGCATTATATTGTGCATTTGATAAAACTCTTTCCACGAGATCCTCAGAGTGCTCACTTTGAACAGAGTTACATCCACTATCGTCAGATAATATAACCTCTTCGTCTTCGTCCACTAAATTCTGATCTAAATCTTCAAACTCAATATCCATACTATCGTCCGAGTCTATGTCATCAATATGGTTGGCCATTTTCTTTTACGGCTGCATATTGCGATCGATTCGGTATGCTTCCGAGATACCTACTGAGGTCTGAGCGCTAATTGACTTATTATATACTTCATATGCAATTCCTTTGTCCCTTTATTCATCTAGGGGAAGCATCGTCATTGCCTCGCGATTTGTTTATTGCAACCTGTCGGTGCCTGTCTTGAATCATTGTTTCATGAAAATCTACCTCACATATCGGGGATGTTTGCACCGGCGTTTGCAACTTCTTTGTCTAAGCTTGCATCATCCAACTGCAGTTGATACCTGTCTTGAATCATTATCGTTTTGCGAAAAACAATCTACCCCCACATATCGGGGATCATGTATTTGAAAACAGATCATATTTATTTCATCTACGTTCTTATACGTTTCTTTCACGTTGTCAGACCGCGAAAACGTGTCGTGACATGTTCGAGTGATAACAATGATATTATTGGAAAGAGGGGAAACTTCCCCTTCTCCTTCTTAGAAAATTCCAGTAACATTAATCACAAAAAACGTCATGTGCAACGGACCGTGAAAAAACGTGTCGTGACATGTTCTAGTGATAACAAAAAAATTACTGAAAAGAGGGGAGGGACTTCCCCTTCTCCTTCTTCAAAACTTTCAGTAACATTAATCGCAAAAAAAGAAGCGTCACAATTTGCAATCAGTCTTGCATCAGTTGCTCGTTCGAACGGTTCAGACAACGCTCTTGAAATAAGCGCAATGGCACTTTATTACGTTCCGATTGAAGCGTGTGATAAACCGTAATTATCATTGTATACATACAAATTATATTTTTTTTATTCAATTACTTTTTATTGTACGTTTCACTCATCTCCATTTCTTTTCAGCACGTCTTCAGATTCGCGGTATACGCCGCGCATTCTAGGCAGAAGGTTCTCGTTAACCTTAACATCCTACAAATGGATTGACATTGACATCAGCGTGACATCAGTTTCATGCTCTGTGGCGATATCGCTCGGCGATACACGCGGCAACCGGATTATTCTACATGAAGAACTCTGATCGAGAAACGTGTTGACATCGAGCGATTCGTCCAGTCAACGGAGACAACATCATCGTTAACGATACACGACCTTACCATGCAACTTGTTAAACTGAACGAACAAAGTATTGTTAAATTAACGTTGCACAATGTATGTATTTATCTCAAGCCTGCAACCGTGCTATTCTTATACGAGCTAGAGCATTGCATTGAACATGTATATTTTACGTTATATCAAAGCATCGCTATCGTGACTGAGAAATTTAAATATTTCGTAAACTTTTTGCGTCAAAATTGTGTCGTGAATAAACGCGAAGCTATACATATGTTGCGCAAATCTTACGATAAGAGTTCGCAGATCGAGTGTGAATTAATTGCTTATGCTATTGATATTATTGTACACGATGCATTGTACACTGAATAAAATAAATGCATTTAAACATACGCTCAGAAATTACTTTCTCTCATCATTTCCACATTATAAAACGACTCGCGTCAAGTGACGTCAGGCTTCTCTATCGAGAGACAGTATATAATATAAAATATAATATAAAAAAATAGATACTTTTCGGAACGACGAGTGACAAACGGTGGTGAGTTGTGCTGGCGACGATATTGTATACATTAGCCAGCATACAGTTGCGGTGTATGTTTCATCTTATTTCTTTGACCGTCATACAATACTTTCGAGATTAGACGCAACTGTAAATACGCACTGCGACGGAAGATGCTCTCGCACAGCCCTTTGCTTTTCAGTTTTGATCGCGCTCTCGCTTCAGTACTATCGGGAGTGATAAGTGAGTTAAAAATGAATTCAGAACTCTGCAATGGACTTGAGTTGATGCAGGATTACCTGCACAGAGTTCTTTGTCTTCTCCCCGTCCATACATTGGACAGAATTATCGCTGCCGCGGAATCCGTCCTTCACGGACATCCTCCTCCTCAAGACGATATATATATTAGAAATTTATTAACATTTTCACCTTACTCCCATCATTTATTGTGATGATGTTTTGGGACATATCCCGACGCATCTTGATAGAGGATGCGGAGGAAGCCCAACAGATCCGGGTAGAAAATGTGGTGCGAGAAGAGGAGGAAGTGGTGATGATAGAAGTGGAGGAAGAAGTAGACATGATGGAGGAGGGGGATGACAATCCAATATTTTTTCTATCCTCTTCCCCCCGAGGACGAGGACGAGGACGAGGACGAGGACGAGGACGAGGACGAGGAAGCCGCGGACGGGGAAGTCGCGGACGGGGACAACAATGACAATAGTGGTGGTGGTGGTGGTGGTGGCGGTGGTGGCGGTGGTGGCGGTGGTGGCGGTGGTGGCGGTGGTGGCGGTGGTGGCGGTGGTGGCGGTGGTGGCGGTGGTGGCGGTGGTGGCGGTGGTGGCGGTGGTGGCGGTGGTGGCGGTGGTGGCGGTGGTGGCGGTGGTGGCGGTGGTGGCGGTGGTGGCGGTGGTGGCGGTGGTGGCGGTGGTGGCGGTGGTGGCGGTGGTGGCGGTGGTGGCGGTGGTGTCGGTAAAAAGGCAACGATATATATTGCATTAATCAGCATACAGTTGCGTCTACTCTCAAAAGTATTGAATGACGGTCAAAGATTAAGATGAAACGTACGCCGCAATTGTAAATACGCGCTGCGACGGAGGACGCTCTCGCACAGCCCTTTGTTCCTCAGTCGTAGCCGTGCTCTCAATCCGTGAGGTACTTTGCCGCAAGTGAGTGATCTTAAGTGCGTAATAGAACGTAATAATAATACTAAATATGGAATTTGGAGAAGAATCAATGCAGGAGTACCTGCACAATCTCTTCTCCCACTTTCCCAACGATATTCTACGCGAAGTGCTTGAAACAGCACGAGCTGTCCTGAACGGACATCGAGGAAAGCGAGGAAGAAGAGGAAGCTGAAGAAGAGGAAGCTGAAGAAGAAGAGGAAGGAGCCCAACTTTACGCAAATAACCTCTACGAGATCTTCTCTCTTCTACCAGATTTTATATTAATACGTATAATTTCAACGGTACAACTCATCCTCCACGAGGAGGAGGGGGAAGAGGACTATTAGTGGTGGTGGCGGGAAGGAGGACAAAGAAGAAAGACATAATTAGTGGTGGTGGCGGTGGTGGAGTGGTGGTGGGGTGGTGGTGGTGGCGGCAGGGTGGCGGTGGCGGCAGAAAGGTGACGGCGGGCCGCTGCGCTATCGATGGGGGTGGAGGCAAGTGAAGAAGGTGAGTCTCAAAAATATTTTTATATACATATCCTTTGTCTCGCGCGGCGGTGGCGGCGGCGACAAAGGACAGTTCCGCGAATAATCACCGCGAATTTCAAGGGTGACGTCAGGCCCGCGATATTGCCCTGCGGTGACGTCAGGCCCGCGAATTATATATATTATGTCGGTTCTAACTCGGAAGCAATGAGGGTCCCCCCCCCCTATCTACTCACATAAACAAATAACGGTTATCACTATCTACATAAATAGATAACGGTTATCACTGTTTATGTAAACAGATATCGGTAAGTCCCGCCGCACCTACATTTTCCCCGCGCACCTCACCCCCCCTCGTTGCTCCGTAGTTAGAACCGGCATAGTCATACTACTACGAGTTGAAGTAACGGAGGGTACGGAGAAAATACGATACGTGGACGTGTGTTTTCTGTATCCTTACGTATTAAAGACAGGTGTTTTTCCGATCGGTCACCCTGAAATTTATATCGGGGCGGAATGCTCGATAATCGGCGAGGAACCCGCGTATAATTTTGACTCGGTCGAAGGTCTCGTACGCTGTCGAGTACAAGATAATTTACGATCCCTCACATTACGCAGGTTTCTCAGCAGTGGAAGATCTGACACACGCCGCTAAACTAAATTTCACACGTGACAAAGTCGTCCATTGGTTGGAATCGCAAGACGCGTACTTACTGCATCGTCCGCTACGGCGAAAATTTCCTTGGCTACATTACAATGTAACGAATATTGACGATGTGTGGGAGGGTGATTTGATTGAGCTACGAAATCTGAAAAGTTACAATTCTTATATTCTTGTGATTATCGATGTACTCAGTAAATTTGTTTGGGTGAAACCATTACGGAACAAAACGACCGCATACGTAACAAAGGCTTTCCAACGTATACTCTCGAGAAGCAAAGCACGGGTACCTGTATATCTGCAAACCAATAAGGGTAAAGAATTTGTCGGGCGTGCGATGCAAAAGTTTCTGGAAGAAAACGATATACGTTTTAGAGTAACGTGCAACCCTGACATCAATGCCGCCATCGTCGAGCGTTTCAACAGAACGTTAAAGGAGTGGATGTGGCGGTATTTTACTCATAAAAACACACGACGTTACATTGATGTTTTGCAAGATATCGTGCACGCGTACAATCACTATTCGGCCACTAGAATGCAGCCTGCTGTTGTAACGAGAGAAAATGCAAGTATCGCCCGTGAAAATATAACTCGTCAATGGAAAAACATTAACAAAATCAAGAATCGCACCCAAAAAGCTAAATATCACGTCGGCGATCTCGTTCACATCAGTAGAGCGAAAGGTACCTTTGAGAAAAGATACAAAGCAAATTGGAGCGAGGAGATATTTAGAATTCTCGACTGTATTCTCGAATGGCAAAATCCTCATGTGTACGAATTGAGTGATTTAGCGGGAGAAGTCATAGAAGGAATTTTTTACGATCAAGAATTTGGAAGAGTTGACAAAGATCTGTAAGAGGAAGAGTTTATCGTCGATTGTGTGATAAAGAGTAGGGGACGTGGAACTAATAAACAATTACTAGTTAGTTGGCAAGTTATCCTAGCAAATTCGACTCTTGGATTCCAGCTTCGAGTTTAACTCGACTACAAGATGTCGCCACCGGAGCAATTTCACATAATTCTTCCAAGCAATAGCAGTATGAAGTATTTTTCGGAAAATACTACCTCTTCTTTCATCACTGAATTACCTCAAACTGTAGAATTGCAGGGAGAATGGGAATTTGCGCTAAGCGACATTCAATTTCCTTGTAGTTTTCTTCACGTACGTCAATTTCCCGAAAATGAGATCAGATTTTTCCGTTGGTCAAATGATATTTTGTCCGATGAGATACAGAATGCAACGAATGTGGTGCATCACAGAACAATACACAGTGGTATTTACGTAAATATCAAGGATCTTATCTTTGAGATTAATGACGTATGTCGAGATCCACATTTTGATTTCGAAATACAAAAAGAGCATAGTGGTAAACTAAGAATAGGTCTCAGCTGCGACATAGAAAAATGTGGAATGAATCATTATATAAACTTTTCAGATAATCTTTTACAAATATTGGGATGTGAAATGCGGAATTAAACATAAAAGATAATTTATTCTTTAATAGGATTATGCTAAAGAATGGAGAAAGCGCAACTTTTCTCAAACTTGGATTTAAATTACAAGAAGACGGTGAACGAATTGCATATTACCAGAGTAAAGAGCCCTGCAGCTTGTGGCGTGGTATTCCGGATAAGTTGTTCGTTTATTGTGATATCTGTGAATCTTATGTAACCGGTGATGTACAAACTCCGCTTGATGTACAAACTTCTCCGAATAGTCCCAGTCGAGTCACACGAGAGTAACTATGCGTACGGGACAAATCTGGTGAACATTTCTTTCTTCCATTTTATATTCCGCTGCGTCAAACATGTTTTCGAAGAAATAGATAGAAATAGATATAAGAGATTAGCTCGAGAAAAAAATACCATTTGAATCAGGAACACTGACGGTGACATTGCACTTTAGATATATTTAATAATTTACATTTGAGTACAACTGAAATAAAACGTCACTCTACGATAAACAAGAGAGAGAGACAAAAAATTAATTTTCCATGGACTACGAAGAATATTGTGAGACGCAGAGCGGAGGGGGTGGCGGACGTGGTGAGGAAATTGCACGAGTTTTCGTCGGTTTACCCTATCAACGTGGACATGGAATTGGAAGTTTTCTCAGTGGATTATTTAAAAAAATTCTACCTTATCTAAAAAGTGGTATGCGCGCAGTCGGTAAGGAGACTTTATGTGCGGGGATTAATGTGATGGAGGATGTCAAAAACGATACTCCGTTGAAAGAGTCGATCAAAAATCGCTTCGCAGAATCACGAAAAAACCTCAAAAAAAGAAGCCGGAAAAAAAATAAAAAACTTAATGAGGGGATCGGGATATAAAATATCCGCAAAAACGCCATCGCTTCAGTTTCCTCTCAGTTACCGATTTTCACGTTGCCAAAAGATTGTCGCTTTGTAAACGTAAACGTACGGTCAAAAGAAAATTGAAAAATAGTGCGCGCAGAAAGTGTGTTAAAAAATTAACGACAAAGAAGAAGAAGAAAAGTCGTGGAGCAGTTCGAAAAACTAAAAAATCATCCACTACGAGACGACATAGCAGCAAGGAGAAGAAACGAACTGTATCTGACATATTCGCGTAAACTGAAAATTCATAGTGCGAGGAGTGACAAGTATGTCCTTTCTCCATACTCATTTAAGCAAGTGCTTAAAAAGTGAACTTGATCTTTTTACTTTACCTCCTACCAAGAGTATTGAGAGCTCACAATGGATTTATTACAAGCCCGTAACATCACTCGCAGTCGACGCACCAATAGAATTTGTCATACCCGGTCACGGCGAAGACTACCTGGGTCTCACACATACATTGCTGAATCTTCGCATTCACGTAGACGTTACCGTCGACATCAGCGCCGCTACCACCAATACGGGGGTAACCGTCACTCCCGCAACGGCCAATCTAGGGCCTGTAAATCATCTGCTGCATTCTATGTTCAATCAAATTGACATGTATTTCAATCCAAAGTTCGTATCGCCTCCAAACAACGCTTACGCGTACCGTGCGTACATAGAGGTATTATTAAATTATGCTTCACTTTCAAAAACATCCCATCTCACCTCTTGTCTGTGGGACGCGGATACTCCCGGTTACATGGATCAGCCGGTAGATTCCCTAACACCGAATAATGGTCTCGTGAGACGTGCACGTTACATTAAGGGTGGATGCGCTCTGGATCTCATAGGACATCTTCACTGCGACGTTTTCAATTAGGATAAATTTTTAATTAACGGAGTGGAAGTTAGAATAAGATTTGTACGTTCCAAAGATTTGTTTTGTCTAATGGAAAATAATTCCTTGTCAAAAATCCGTATTTTAGATGCAAGTTTACTCGTAAGAAAAACAAAAATAAGCCCAGAAGTATTACTTTTATTACTCGCGCATGCGAGAATGCTGAATAAAACCACCGCAAAGTATCCCCTCACGAGGGTCGAAGTTAAAACGTTTACAATACACTCTGGCCTCGTGGGAGAATCAATAGACAATGTAATACTTGGTCAGTTACCAAAACGAATAACAGTTGGCTTTGTTGATAACAAAGCATTTAACGGAGACAGAAAATTAATCCATTTAACTTTAAAAATTATGTACGTTGACGGAATGCAGATTCTAAGTAGACCGTTACAGTCAAATTTTTTGATAGAGGAACCACTCTAGTGTTCAAAGTGTATCACATACTCTTTTCCGGAACAGACATACATTTTTTGAACGAGGGAAATTCTATAAGCAGAGTCGATTACCCCTATGGATACTGTCTCTTCGCATTTGATCTGATTCCCGATTTATCAGCTAATTGCGCTGGGCATTGGAATCTCATGAAACGTGGAAGCTTGCGATTAGAAGTGAGATTCATAAAGTCATTTGATTTGACTGTTATTTGTATCGTGTATGCTGAATTCGATAATGTTCTGGAAATTGACTCTTCACGTCAAGTTATTGTCGATTTTTCCGGATAACTTTATGACGTGCGAAAATAATCTTCAACAACTGCGCATGAAAAATATTTCTCCCACCATTATCTTTATATTATTTCCATACAATGTTCTTCTAAACTCTCAAGAGACAAAAAAAAGATTCAGTTTTGAATGAAACCTTGTCGTAGAAAGTTCGCTTGAAGAGTCAGTGAAGAATATTGTGCTATGGATATAATTATTGACATTCAAGGCTTTCGTGATGCAGAGGAGAAGTTTATTCCAAAAGAAATTGCAGTTGTCGCGATTAACGCACCAATCTTTGGTCACTGGATTATAATACCATCTTATCCATTTGACAACTTACCTGAAGGCTCGAGGCGACAAAAAAAAATTGGTTTTTACGAAATTATCACGGCATCGAATGGCTCGACGGTAAAGTTAGGTCTAGAGCACTTTAAACAGCATCTACGAGAAATTACACGTCAGCCAAACCGTATCTATAGCAGAGGCCAAGAAAAAGTACGATACCTAAGTAATCTACTTTCCAGAAACATATATAATCTGGAAGGTATTTCCCTATCATTCAAAAATTTATCCGATGCCAAGGAGAGCGGTCACCGCTGCACACATCACGGATTTCGAGCAGAAGCAAAATTTTATTGTGCAATACGTAACGCTTATGAATTGAAACGCTAGTTAAACGAGCAAAATAGTCGTAGAAGTCTCCTCGTTGACAATCTCAAGGAAAGTAACATCGAAGAACAATCAAATTGTGAAATTTTTTCAACAAATCAGAGCTTCTATATATCCTATAAGTGCGAAGCGTGGATGAAAAAGAACATTCTACTAAACGAAGAAGAGAAGGAACGAGACGAGATTGCAAACTCAGAAATTACTCAAGTAATCTCGTTCAACCGTTCACATCTGTCATATGAATTTGTTGCAAATTTTACATGTTCTACGCCAACTCGATATAGGATATGCAGGAGTCCATCCAGCCGACAAGCTATCGAGGGTGTGGACAAGGTCGAGCGCTATCGTCGCCAACACGGACGATCACAATCGGCCTGATCAACACTGGGTTGCTTTTTACGTCGACGAACACGGAAATGGAACATATTTTGATAGCTATGGATTACCGCCCTTCAAGATTTCTCCAACGATTACGAAGGAACTCCGTCCAGTATTAATGGAACACCACTCGCTTACACAAATTCTTTTACAAACTTGTGGGCACTACTGCTGCGTTTTTCTATATTTTATATGTAACGGTTATAATCTTAATCAATTTCTTAAATCATTTTCTAATAAACTCACATACAACGACCGCTTGATGGTAAAATTATTTTATAAATTTTTTCTTCGTAATAAAGGAAAATGTGTGAAAAAACCAATTATACGCCGTCGTATTCAATCATGTATTTTTAAAAAGGAAAAATGTATGAAGGTTTATTGTAACAATAAATATTTTACTTTTAAACATAATTTATTTTTTTTCACCTCCCATGTATTCTAATGTAAAGTAATAAATCAATTTCCTTTTGTAACATTCAAAATTTAATATAAAAAAAATCTTTGAAAGTTTATTTTCTAAAACTATAAATTGAAACTCATGCTCATTCCTGTTTTGCTGATTCCATAAAAAGACAAAAACTTTATATTGTTCCTAGTTGTCATAAATCACTCTCTTTTTTAGCTTTTCAAAATTTAATATAAAAGAAATCATTTGAAAAGATATATTATTCTCTTAAAAACTACAAAACATATAATTATTGTTAACCGAGAGGGTTTCCGGATGGATGCCACGTGCGTATTGGGCACTTTGCCGACGTTTCGCAAACATTGCAGCTTGCATCATCAGGGCTGAGAGCTCCGATATTGAGCTCTCTTCGGTTGTGGTGGTCCTTATATATCCCCGTTGCGCTTGGTGGGAGTTGGGATAGGGAGTTTGACTTGGTCAGCCAATCGGAGTGTTTTGATTGACCGGCCGGTCAATTAAAAAACCCGGGAGAACGGTATGCCAAATAAGATATACTTGAAGGCCTTTGTCGCGGTTGAGGTTGTCAGGATGTTTCAAGATTTCCAGACCTTCCCGATATTTTCTGGCAAAGTAACCTTGTGACGGGGCCAACATGGTAGACTTATCATACTGCACGGCATGTCCAGTCTCCATCCAATGTTCCGCCAAGGCTGATTGTGAAAAGTGGCTGTATTTGGCACACCTCTGGTGTTCCTTGATCTATGTACTGATCTTTCTCCCGGTTTCTCCTATGTACACTTTTCCGCAGACGCAAGGTATCTTGTACACACCTGGTGTTTCCAGGCTTGGTCTTTGATCTTTGGGGTTAGGGAGTAATTGAGCAATTTTCTTCTGAGGTTTGAAGTTTACTCTGATGTTATGCTTACTCAAAATTCTGCCTTTGCGCTCTGTTGTACCTTGAAGACGGAAGAACAGCCGTCATTTTCTTTTCGCTTTCTTCATCCAGATTTTCGGTGTCGTTGGGACTGGAGATCTTGTTCTTCAATCTCTTGGTTATCTGATTAATGTTCTTGCTGTTGTACCCATTCCTAGTCAAGGTCTTAAGATGTTGTAACTCCTCATCCAGGAACGTTGGTTCAGAAACTGTGAGGGCTCTGTATACCAATGAGCTGATAACTGAATTCTGTTGTGAAGGATTGTGATGGGAGGTTGCGTGAAGATATCGGTCAATGTGGGTTGGTTTTCGGTAAACCCGATGGCCTAAGGTACCATCTCCGTTTCTTCGAACCAACACATCTAGGAAGGGAATTTGGTCTACCTCCATTGTAAACTTAATGTTTGGGTGTTGGGCGTTGAGAAAAGCGAGGAAGGGTGAAAGAGTTTCTTTGCCGTGGCTCCATATAGCAAATGTGTCATCTACGTATCGGAACCACGTGAAAGGTTTGAGGGGTGCGTTTTTCAGAATTTTGCCTTCGAGATGTTCCATGAAAATGTTCGCAATAATGGGTGAAACAGGGGATCCCATTGCTGCTCCAGAGGTTTGTTCAAAGAACTCTCCTTGAAACTGGAAATAGGTCAAGGTTAGGCAATGTTCTATTAGTGGGACGAAGTTGGCCGGCAGTTTGTCAGACTTTTTGATAATGTCCAACGTATCCTGGACCGGGACATTTGTGAACATTGAAACCATATCAAAACTTACCAGGATGTCATTGGGTTTCGTTTTAATCTTTGTAATTTTGTTTACAAAATCAATTGAATTCTTGATGTGAGATCCATTGTGACCAGTAAGTTTTTGAAGTAGTTTGGTAAGGTAGCGGGCCAACTGGTAGGAGGGTCCCCCAATATTGTTAACGATAGGGCGAAGGGGGACCGATTCCTTGTGAATCTTGGGGAGGCCGTAGAATCTGGGAGCCGACGATTCCCGGGGGGGTGAGGTATTTGATAATTTCAGGAGGGAGGCCTCAATTCTTGAGCAGAACGGATGTGTTTTTCTCTATGGTGGATGTTGGGTTCAGTTTCAGTTTTCTATAAACGCTGCAATCCGAGAGCATAACATTGATCTTATTACAGTAATCTTCTTTGTCCATTACTACTGTGGCATTTCCTTTATCCGCCGGTAGAATTAGAATGTTGTTGTTCTGTTTTAAATTCCGGAGTAGCAAGCGTTCTTTTCTGCTGATGTTTTGGCTGGGTGGTTTAGCCTTGCGGAGGATGTTGATTGCTCATTGTCTAATGTCGTTGCTTGCTTCGGGTAGGAGGTGGAAGATAGCCGTCTCAATTTGGCTGATAATTTCTTCCGTAGGAATGCTTGTGGGGGTGACAGCAAAAATGTGTCTTTTTGAAAGTACAGACACTTCGGATGGGGACAGGACGTGACTGCTGAGGTTCTTCACTGTGTGTGTTAAAAGTGGGGATCCAGCATATGGAGAGATCTTCTTGTATTTCTCCTCCTGTTTTTGTTTTCTTACTTTGGCAGAACGGACGGCCTGTTCGTGTGCAATACGGTTCAGTGTTTGCCACAGCTCCGGCTTTAGTGAGTCACCAAGCAAGAGGTGTAATCCAAGTAGCTTTTAGGAGGTGCTGGCATTTCTTTTGGTTGCCGAGATCCTTTCCTTGACTAACCGTAGAGACCACCCCAACTCCCACCGGGCGCAACGGGGATATATAAGGATCACCACAACCGAAGAGAGCTCAATATCGGAGCTCTCAGCCCTGATGATGCAAGCTGCAATGTTTGCGAAACGTCGGCAAAGTGCCCAACACGCACGTGATATCCATCCGGAAACCCTCTTGGTTAACAATAGCAATGGCCACAAAAGCCTCAAGACTGGCATATAATTATTCTTGTTTTATTTGATTCTGTAATGACAAAAATTTTGTATTGTTCCCATATAGCATTTCTTTGTTACTTTTCTTTCAAAAAAAGTTTTTCTTTTGCCTTTGAAAAAATTTCCGATTTTTGATTCGTAATCTCCACTAGTTCTTTCTTTCATCTTTTTTCTTACCTCACCCTTGCGTAGCCAACAAATGTTTCCCCCGAAACTTTTCTTCAATCAACTCGTGGGCAATTATGGGAGCAGCCAATCAACTCTTACGCAGCCATGGAAACTGCCAGAACGCTCTACTTCCACCGGGTGACACCTAGCCACGCGCGTGCCTACCATTCAAAGCGCTCCAGACAGTACCGGGCCCAGCCCTCCCCTCCATTTTACCTAATTATCACCTAATTATCACCTAATTATCACCTAATTATTACCTACTTAATACCTTTTGTCAGGGGTCAGGACCCTTGCTGTGTGACCTACTTTCCCCCTTCCCCCGTCTGGGATCCAGGACCCCTGCTTGTGACCTACTTTTCCCCCACCCCTGTGACGTCATTTGTTTTAACGGCCCGTAGCTGCCCACATATTACTAGGATAGCTTGGCACCGCACTGCTTCCTCATGCCTCCGCACCGCCCCAAGGCTCGCAGTCCTATGGCTCAGGCGAGCGGTCGCTTGTCTCTCCGCGCGCTCTTATTCGGCTAATTTTAACATATTATTACTCGAAAATTATTACAAATATCGCAAAATGGTATTGGACTTTTTAATTTATCTCAATCCCTTCTACCTCATCGTGGTAATCTGTATACATTAGTCTGGGACACCCTGTATATATGTACAAAGTGTCAGAAAACAATCTTTCATGCTCTCGTGGGTTGATAGAGCAAGTTATACTGACAGAAGGAAAGTCCTTTACTATTTTCCAAAATTTGTAATAGTTACTGAAATAAAAATAAGTAAAGTTCGGCGAATGAGTGCGTATTTTCTCTACTCGCCGCACGCGGGGATCGCCCAGCAGTTGCCAAGCGCTGGCAGTGGCGGCGCGGTAAGAAGAGAGAAGCACCATTGTCTACCGGGCAGCGCACTAGCGCTGGGCTGTCACACATGCGAAACCGCATACATACGTGTCTCTTGGAAACGTGGAGAAGATTGGGGAAAGGGCAGAAGGTGGTGGGGCGCGCTTTAATTGTGCATTCTCCTCGCTTGACACTTGGTCAAAAAAGAAAACATTATACAACGTCATGTTATAAAGAAATGCGATATCCTCTGTTCTGTGAACGGTCTACGGGATATTACGGTATTTGGTCGCGCACTGTTTTAATTTTTAATTGCAAAAAGTAATTTACTCGGATACAAAAATTTGTGTAAAAAATAATGTAAATAAAGTTACGATTCTCAGTAATAAATTAAAATTATGTCATCATGGCAATATAGCTTCACTTCACAGGACTTTTACTGTATGTCGAGACATAATTTTAAGTAATTAATGAAACTCGTGAATCTCTTTAAACAATTACTTTTTAAAATAATCTGTATTAGAAAATGATTCTAATTCAATAAATTTATAGAAATGGTAACATTTGGCAAGCTAGTTTACTTTATAATTAGCGTAAAACAATACTCTGAGAGTGAACTCCGATCTGTACAAAAAAGTAATATTGCCAAAAAAATTACACAAAAAATCACACACAGAATCTGCCATTTTCTGTGATTTCCTTAGATTGACAGTAATACGTTTACTGCTGTATTACTTTCAATTTAAAGAAATCACAGAAAATAGCAGATTCTGTGTGTGATTTTTTATGTATAATTTTTTCGGCAATATTACTTTTTCATAAGTAAAAACAATACTAAATTCACTATAAAATTGCATGAAACATCCAAATTATGCATGAATATTGCGAAATACACATGAAAATTAAGTTGAAAAAATGGCAAAAATTTAGTGGCTCACAATTCCTCAAATGCTATATTATCAAAATAGCTGTGAACCAATTAACACATCGAATGTTCACGCAAAATTTCTGTTGTGCATTGAAACGGTAATTTAACAGTAATAATTTTGTAACATATTTATTTTTGCAATCAACTCGAAAAAATAAGTAATATCACAAATACAAATGGTCAAAAAAGCTTTTTGAATAAAATTAAAAAATAAAATCTAGAGAGACACTTAGATTGTTTGTTGACACTACGAGTGCTGGTCAAACAGTAAGATTGCATGGAAAGAAACATTTTACCGCAGTTGGAACATGTTAAAATTTTAAATGTGTCCAACTTTGAGTGCTGGCTCAAAACTCCCCATGGCTCACAACTCCTCAAACTTCCCTATTTATATACGATGCTGTAAAAAAAAAATTATTACAATACAATGATTGACTGAAAGTTGATTTAAATTGGCCTCCTTCAATGTATATTTCCGATAATGGCCACGTTGGATTGCCTATTAGGACTATATCCCAAACACCGCAATGCTCTTTTCCTTAGACTAAGGTAGACGGAGCTTATACCGTTAGATAAGACAAGGAGGAAACTGAGATTAGTAGTAAGGAGGAACTACCAGCACATCGGTTTGATTTGGAATTGTTCGGAACTATTCGGCTCTCAGCTATCACTTCAAACCGCGTACAACTTTATTGTATTGTAAGAGACAGCCTGTCTCACGGCTTACCATAACCTTAATTTCACACAATGCCGCATGGCGCTAGGGTTCAGCGCCATATTCCTTGCGCATCAACGCGCCTCCGCTTAGCGTTAGCCTATTGGCCGAGGGCTCATGCAAGGGCCACGATTGGAACTCGACGCGCGCGAGAAGTCGTGACGGTCCCTCTTCTCAAGAAAGAAGGCCCGACACACGGAATAGCAGTTAGTCAGTATTACAACGACTCAAGTGTACGAACCGTCTCTCGCAATCTTGACGAGGCGGCAATAAAGGCTCTTGTTCATTACAAGACTGAGTGCTTTGCCTATCCTGATATTATTCCCGGAAATCCTTCCGTTCTTCCTAAAGTTTCCTCACAGCTCAGAAGTGGAATAACTCTTCGCTTTTCCTGGCTTTTCTACACTCAGTACGGTTTGTACGAGACGATTCTGTCTTTGTTCCCGCGATCGTTAGTCAATCCGGTCCGTGCCTGCCTCAGTGCGTTTCCCGCTGTGTAATAGTTTTCGGTGCGTGACCGCGAGTGTCTCGGTCTGCTTTTCGACTCGTCGAGTCTTTTTGCCTACATTATTACGGCTTTCCCGCTGCTGCGTTACAGCCAGCGTTCGTGATCGCATGCTCACGGTATTGGCTCGGTGCGAGAAAATGCCGTCGTTGTGCCTACACGACTTTTCCGCTGCTGCGTTACAGCCAGCGTTCGTGACCGCGTGCTCGCGCCATTGGCTCGTTGCGAGAAACGCTGCCTACTCGACTTTCCCGCTGCTGCGGTACAACCAGCGTTTGTGACTGCGGGTTTTGCGCCATCAGACCGGTGCGAAAATCGCCGTCATTAGTGAAATACGATCCTCCCGCTGCCACGCTTTCACGGCTAACGTTCGTCACCACGCGTACCTGTTGAAAAAGGACAGTCATACCACTGCCGCGCCATTACGGTTAGCGTTCGACGCGAGTGTTCGCGCCATCAGACCGGTGTGGAAAAACATCATCGCTATTGCTACGGTGAACGTGTCGAAACTTGTACATTTCTATCTACTTTGGTGTCGACCACGTTTTCAAAATAGATCAACAACAACTCGAGAAACTTTTTTATCAGGAATTACTGACCGAATTAGAAAAATACAGGTTAAAACCTGAGGATACAATCGCTAAATGCATAGATGCATTAATGACTCATTTCAAACGGAATGCACCAAAGGACTTACTGAGCGGTAACGAATCAACAAGTTCCACGACCACAAGAGGTGTTCAACCTATTTCCACAAATTTTACGCAGCCGGAAATGCCTGCTTCAGACGTGTCTAATGCCATGATTCATCAGTCTATCCTTCAGCTCAACGAAACGATGAAACTGTTGATTCAACTAAATACGAGCAGTGTTGGGCATCAATCAATTAAATTCTTAATTGATTAATTAATTGATTGAATATTAAATTGTAATAGTTTAATTACAATTAAACTATTAATTGCAGGTTACAATTAAACGATTAATTGCAGGTTGCAATTAAAGTTAACTACAACTAAACTGAAATTGCGATTAATATTTTAATTGTAATTAAAGAAGCACAATTAACAATTAACAATTATTACTTAAAGTGTTGGATTGAAGCATTTTGTATAGAAATCAAGTAGACGGTGAACGTCATGAAAAAATGATTTTTATGAAAAATTTGTAATAAAAAATTAATTTCACAGATCTATCTATATTTGTTTTAAGATATTGCCTTATTTAACACAGTTACTTACATTGTCAGAAAAGGGGATGTTTTATGACAAAACGGAAGTCATTTTCGGATTCAGCATACCCTAAATTCCCTAAAACATAAAGATTACGTGGAATAACCAAAACAGTTCTTGAAAAAATTTTTTTTTTAGACCTGTGTTATATATAACTATATATAAGTAGGAACGTTTAAATTAAATAACATGTGATATTTAAAATTTTTTTTTATTCAAGAATGTAATATAATCAATTACAAAAAAAAACTTTTCTTAATTACTAATACACATCAAAATAAAAAATATCTTTGATTAAGTTTTCTTATAACGTAAATTAGTTTTTAAAACAACCCTTTTCTCAAACATTTGATCTGTTAACTTATGACTCTTTGGAAGATTAGTCATGGTTGCAAATGAAAATAATTTCTCAACAGGTGCAGAAGATGATAGAGCAGTATTATATTTGATGAAGACATTCTTTATTTCCGTATATCTATTGAGAATTTTTAATTCTTGACTTTCTTCTGCAAAAAACTAAAGCATAAGCAATGCGGCTTTTGTCAGTGGTGCATCAGAAGATCGATTGAATTGCGTTTCTGAATTTTCAGAATCCGAATCTGATTGTGAGTTAAAATTGAAAAAGGAATTTTCTTTTTTTGCATCTTTTCTTGTGTGAATAGCCACTGCTTCTGGTTTTTCGTTGATTTCTTTTGATATATTGGTTTTGAAACTGTTCAAAACTATATTACGTTGTGTAGATTCTACACAAGTCAGCCACTTGTTTTTAAAACATGGATAAGATAAAGCAGCAATGGCAGCATTTTCGGATTCTGGAGTACTCAGGTCGTAAAACTGGTTAAATCTCCTCTCAACACTTTCTATATAAGTTTTCAGTAGCGTTTTACAGTAAGTTAAATTGTTTTTTCTTTCAATTTTTTGAGTTTTTTTCTTAAAGCAAAAAGACATGGCAGAACAATACCATAATACATATTATTTTCACCTTGCAGTATATCCAGGGCTTCTGCAACAGGCACAGCACATATTAAATATTCTTGTATGTAGTCAAATTCGGTGTTTTTAATAGGATTTTTTATATTATTTAGTTCTCTATGCAATTGTACATTTTCTTCTTTAATAGAGAGAATTTGTCAAAAAGAATCGAATAAACTTTTCCATCTGGTCTCGCCAGGTCGACTCAAAGTATGCTATAATATATTTTGTATTATCTCTGCTGACTTGGCTCGTCCTGCGGCTTTCCATAAAGCATTGCATTTTTTTATCATAGCATTATGTATATTTTGATAATGGAGTATTTTGTGCATTTAATACTCTATTAACGTCGGTAGTTGCACATAAACTTAATGTATGTGCACAGCATCGTAAATGTGCAGGTAGGAAGTAACTTTCCACAATGTGTGAGTCATCCGCGATTGATAAATTGTGATTTTTTTCCGCAAAATCTTCGGAATCAGATGAAATCGCATCGGATACATCTTCATTATTATCAATTGGCTCAATCTTATTAATATTTGTTACTTGTACTCCAAACATCTCGAAAGCCTTTACAAAATTGCTACCATTATCAGTTATGGTGGCAACTATCTTATTTACAGTGAGGTCAAAATCAGAATTAATTTCCTGTGTTAGTTCAGATATACGATCATAACTATGAGTACCGTTGAACCTGCGTCAAGCTAATGCCACTGACATCTTAGACAGATCTTTCGTAATTCAATGTGCTGTAACTCTCATAAAACTTTGTTTCTTACCAAACCAGATGTCTATCGTAATGCAGACATAATCAATTTCACGCAGTGTAGATTTTATTTCTGCTATTTCTTTTACATAATAAACTTGTATACGACGCCCTAAGGTTCGGCGACTTATTACCTTGAGGTCAATGTTCGATATATTTAAATCTGAGAAAATTTTCAAAAAATATTGATCTTCTACAGCTATCAACGGAATCATAGAATGAATAAAATATTTAACGATATTTTCATCAAATTGCTCCTGTGTCAAAATTTTTGCTAGTTTTTTCAATTTTCCAGAAAGTTTAGATACTTTGCCGCTACTAATTTCGCAGGCTACATTGCTTAACTTTTTTTTTACTTTTTATATAATTTTTATATTCCTTGATGCAATCTTCGCCGTGTTTCCTTTTCAAATGACTTAGGAAGTTAGATGAGCAATTATTATGTTCCTTTATTTCTATTTTTTAAGGAGAACATTTCATACATAAAGCAACAATTTTATTTGGTGTTGAACTTTCTGGCGAGTACTTAAAAAATTTGCCATGAAGTAGACTAAGGCGTGGTTCTACCATAGACGAAGAGGTAAGTGATGTTGGTGATGGTTGCGTAGAGGTCTCACTAATTTTCGAAATGTTCACAGACATATTACTGTTCTCACCTTCGACAGATATACAAAGAGACATCTTTAAGAGTTATATAATGACTGAAGTAACAGCACAATTTATCGTGTACGAAAAGAAGAACTCGTGCACAAATACACAATGTCTATTTACTTTCGCTTAAAAGGTTACACTAAAAGCAAGGTTGTTGACATGATATATCAACGAGTAGGTGGGGCGAAATGAGACTATTGTTCCGCTTCACCGTGCCGGTTTGTTTTGAACCTGAAGTAGGAATTTATTCACATTTACAGTTTCATTTAAATTCTTTAAATTATGAACCGATTGCTGTAGTGATTGAAATAAATTACTTGCAATCAGTTTAATATGTGCTGCGCCTGTTGCAGAAGCCCTGGGTATACTGCAAGGTGAAAATAATATGTATTATGGTATTGTTCTGCCATATCTTTTCGCTTTAAGAAAAAAACTCAAAAAAATTGAAGAAAAAACAATTTAATTTACTGTAAAACGCTACTGAAAACTTATATAGAAAGTGTTGAGAGGAGATTTAACCAGTTTTACGATCTGAGTACTCCAGAATCCGAAAATGCTGCCATTGCTGCTTTATCTTATCCACGTTTTAAAAACAAGTAGCTGACTTGTGTAGAATCTACACAACGTAATATAGTTTTGAACAGTTTCAAAACCAATATATCAAAAGAAATCAACGAAAAACCAGAAGCAGTGGCCATTCACACAAGAAAAAATGCAAAAAAAGAAAATTTCTTTTTCAATTTTAACTCAGATTTGGATTCTGAAAATTTAGAAACGCAGTTCAATCAATCTTCTGATGCACCACTGACAAAAGCCGCATTGCTTATGCTTTAGTTTTTTGCAGAAGAAAGTCAAGAATTAAAAATTCTCAATAGATATACGGAAATAAAGAATGTCTTCATCAAATATAATACTGCTCTATCATCTTCTGCACCTGTTGAGAAATTATTTTCATTTGCAGCCATGACTAATCTTCCAAAGAGTCATAATTTAACAGATCAAATGTTTGAGAAAAGGGTTGTTTTAAAAACTAATATACGTTATAAGAAAACTTAATCAAAGATATTTTTTATTTTGATGTGTATTAGTAATTAAGAATAGTTTTTTTTGTAATTGATTATATTACATTCTTGAATAAAAAAAATTTGAAATATCACATGTTATTTAATTTAAACGTTCCTACTTATATATAGTTATATATAACACAGGTCTGAAAAAAAATTTTTTCAAGAGCTGTTTTGGTTATTCCACGTAATCTTTATGTTTTAGGGAATTTAGGGTATGCTGAATCCGAAAATGACTTCCGTTTTGTCATAAAACATCCCCTTTTCTGACAATGTAAGTAACTGTGTTAAATGAGGCAATATCTCAAAACAAATATAAATAGATCTGTGAAATTAATTTTTTATTACAAATTTTTCATGAAAATCATTTTTTTAAGGGCGTTTACCGGCTAATTGATTTCTATACAAAATGCTTCAAATTTAGACTATATGCTATTAATATCATTATCGATATATCCCCCAAATTACAAAAGACAGCGGTACCGAATTCGAGTTATTAATTGTTAATTGCACATACAATTAAAATTAATAAATAATTGATCAATTAGTTTTAATTATAAGGACAATTAATAATTAATTGTAATCATTTATACAAACCCATAATTAACAATTATTTAATTGTAATCATTTATACAAACCCACAATTACAATTAACTTATTTAATTGTTAATCGCAATTAAAATTTAAGTTTTAATTGTTAATTGTTAATTGTAAAAAACAATTAAATTGTGCCCAACACTGAATACGAGTAGAATTTCCAGTGGCAGTAGCATTCCATACCATACGCCAAATGCACCACCGTTCTCGCAATCTTATTCACAGCAAGGTGCGTTCACTAATTTGAATAGTT
Source organism: Solenopsis invicta (assembly GCF_016802725.1). Lineage (NCBI taxonomy): Eukaryota > Metazoa > Arthropoda > Insecta > Hymenoptera > Formicidae > Solenopsis > Solenopsis invicta. Next base: position 12,767,315 of record NC_052674.1, on the reverse strand, counting down.
GTAATCAGTCTTCGTCAGTACTTCAACAGTACCGCCAGCGCAAGCTATTACTTTGTTGGCGCCTCGCAGATACCTTTATATTTGGGCGCCGAAACAAAAGACGTCGAGGTATGGATACGGAAGATCGATGGAATCTCACGAATCCACGGTGTCAGTGAATCGATAAAGTTAATAGCCGTCATAAGCAAGCTTACCAAATCTGCTCGTGATTGGTACGACCAACAGTTTAAGACCTTATTTGGCTCATGGACCCTCTTCAAGGAGACTATTATTAGGCGTTTTCACAACCGCCTTCCACATGCAGAAATCATGCAACTGGTAGAGCCGTTGGAATTACGGGAAGAAGAGTTTCCTGGAGTACGTGACGAGCAAGCTTAAATTACTTCATCCCTTGCAATTATCACAAGCGGACAGTACCAGTTATCACGTAAGAGGGATAAACAACCTAGCAGTTCGCAGTGCAGCCGCAGTTACGAGAGCAGTAACTGTCGACAAATTTCTGGACAGAATGCGCGACATCACAAATTCGTCAAACTCGACGGTGAAAAGGACATCACCGCCGCCTATTAAAAAGGAGAAATTTAAAGAATCTCCAACAGCGTCAACAAATCTCCAATCTAAGGACATCAAAGGGGAGCAGTGTTCCTACTGTAAAGCTAAAGGGCATTCCAAGCCAGAGTGCTTCAAACTGCGGAAGAAGGAGCAGTCAACTGGGCAATCTTTGGCGGCCGCAGCTCTGAAGGCAGCAACTACGCCGGCGGAAACCAAAGGTGTTTCATCACAGGTCGGATGCGTCTCCGAGAAAGCATCGACTAAACTCGAGATAAGTAATTCGATTGTCACGGTTAATTACATTAACGGTTTTGCATGCGAATTAAAAGCGCTTATCAAAACGAGTAGTCCGGTCTCATTTATTTTGTCTACCGTTACAAAAAATTTTTCGGTCAAAATACGAAACTTAAAGAATTAAAGATAAATAATTACACCATTTTAAGTGATTCAAGTATTAATATCATCGGATCTTGTAAATCTACAATCGGTCTATCTCTGTTAAATAATGTTAAATTCCCAATGGACTTACAAGTAATTGACAATCGTTCTTGGTCCAGTTACATTATTCTAGGTCGTGATTTTCTCACGAATAATCATCTAACTTTGATTTACAATCCTAGCCACGATAATTCTTCTGATAAATTAAAACTCTTTAAAGAAGTTGCTTCAGCTAATGTTTTAGAAATTGTTGAAACATTTGAAAATTTAAAAACAGATTTTGGTAATAATGTTGATATACAGTTGAAAAAAGTTATTGAAGAAGTTAATGACACAAATGTCAAAAAAATTCAGGATGATTATTCAGTAAAAATTGCTCTTAAAGATGGGAGCATTTATGCTTTCGTTCCTCAAAAGTTTGCATACGCAGAACGTTTGCAGATGAGGGAGATCACGGTCTTCTTAATAGAGGAATAATTAAACCGAGTACATCTCCATACTGTGCGCGTGTATTACTGGTGCGCAAGAAAAGCGGCAAAATGCGTTTATGCATTGATCTACGATTACTGAATAGCCGCGTCGTGAAACAAAAATTCCTATTTTTAGTAATTGAGAATCATATTGCAACTTTTGGAACTCTTGGTAATTACAACGTTTTTTCTAAAATTGACCTTGAAAATGGGTTTTATCTCCTAAAAGTACACCCAGATTTTACAAAATTTTTCTCTTTTGCTACCCCTGACGGACAATTTGAATACTTATGTGAACCTTTCGGGTTTTGTGAAGCTCCGGCGGAATTTCAACGGAGGATTAACTTCATTTTACAACCTCTAATTCGAGAGGACAAAATATTAGTTTATATGAATAATATCTTGATACCATCTAAAACAATTGAAGAAAATCTCAAGATTTTAAAGCAGACAATGCTGTTACTCAAGCAATATGATTTTGCTATTAATTACGGGAAAAGTCATTTTTTAAAGCATACAGTGGAAAACTTAGGTTACACAATTTCATCATCAGGAATCACACTTAGCGACCACCATGTAATAGCGGTTAAACGTTTTCCAATTCCGAAATCTGTTATCGAACTTCAAAGTTTCTTTGGGCTCGCTAACTACTTTTGAAAATTTCTCGCCAACTATGCTACAAAGGCCAAACCATTGCATAAATTGTTACGCAAAAATACTAAATTCACCTTTAACATTGAATGTAAAAAAGCTTTTCATTTGGTAAAAAAAGAATTAATATCTTACCCAGTTTTAAAACTGTATAATCCCTTTAAGGAATTACATACAGACGCTAGCTCAACCGCTTTAGCGGCTATTTTGCTTCAAAAACAAGATTCAGGGACATTAGCACCTATTGTCTACTACAGCCAAGCTACAAACAATGCCGAAACTCGGTACCATTCGTTTGAATTAGAAATGCTAGCAGTAGTAAGGGCGATTGAGAGATTTCACTTGTATCTATATGTAATACGATTCAAAATGCATGTAACAGATTGCCATGCCTTGGTCTTGGCTGTGAACAAAGCAAATATTAATCCATGCGTATCGAGGTGGATTCTACGACTACAGAACTATACTTTCGACATTGAGCATCGTAGCGGTCAACGAATGACACACGTTGATGCACTAAGTCGCGTGGTCGCATCGGTAGAGATAATACCGTTAGAAAAAGAATTACAGTTTAGACAGTTAGCCGACTCTAACTTAAGTGCCTTAGCACATGAACTAGAGACATCAGAAAATAAAAAATTTCAACTCATTGATGGACTTATTTACAGAAAAGATTCAGATCAATTTAAATTTGTTATACCAGACCGAATGGTCTACCAACTATTACGAATTTATCATGATGATGCGGCTCACTCTGGACTTGAAAAAACACTATACGGACTCAATAACAATTACTGGTTTCCGTCAATGCGCCGTAGAACGAAAGACTATATAGATAATTGTTTAACTTGTCTTTTAACAAATACCTTTTCTCAAACCAAAGAAGGAGAAATGCAAATCACTTCAACGGTCAATAAACCACTTATGATTGTTCATACAGACCATTTTGGACTTCTGACCGAAGCTAAATCAGGTCTCAAATTCATTCTCGTTTTAATTAATTCATACACTCGATTTATTTGGTTATTTTTAGTAAAGAATACATCCTCACGGGAGGTTATTGATCAATTTAAACCAATTTTTAATATGTTTGGCAACTTAGATGAAATCATCTCGGATCGAGGCACAGCATCTCGTCGGCGAAATATGCGGATTTCCTTCACAAACGAAAGATCAAACAAACATTGGTTGCAGTCGCAGCACCTTGGGCAAATAGTTTAGTGGAACGCGTCAATAGGTTCCTAAAATCATCTTTTAAAAAGACTGGCCGAAAACGCTATCAGTTATCCAATATACAATGAATAACATGATCCATGTTTCCATTGAATCTATTCCCGCCAAGTTAGTACTTGGATATGATCAGAAAAACTACGCTGATCGCAAACTAGTCAATCTTCTTAGAAAGACTGCTGAATCTCAAGATTTTTATGATAATGTTAGAGACAACCAACGTTTACTAGCGTTAAAGACAACTAAAAAACTAAAGGAATATAATAAGATTTATTTTGACAAACGTCATAAGTCCCCTACTCAGTACAAATCTGGTGAGTACGTTCTAGTACGTGACACCACCGTTAAACCTGGGGAAAACAAAAAGATAAAACCAGCGTATAAAAGTCTCTATTTAGTCAAAAAAGCCCTTAATAAATAGATACGTAATTACAGACATCCTCGGCTTTAATATCACTCAAAGGCCGTACAATTCTATTCTATCTCCAGACAGGATGAAGCTTTGAGATAAGCCGGTGGTCTCTTGATTAATTATTATATTGTTATATTAGATTTTAAGCATAATTATAAGTATAAAGTTTCTATTTTCTATTTCATAATAATATTATATTTTAAATAGATCTTAAGTATAATTATCAAACACAAAGTTCCTAATTTTGTATTCCGTAGGATTATATTTTATTTTACGCTGTGCAATATTGTGGTTTAACCATGTTAAAAATTTTCTTCTCAAATTTTAGCAGATTATCAACGTTCGGGTCAAACGCTCTTGTAGAATGGCCGAACTGTAAAAGACAGCCTGTCTCACGGCTTACCATAACCTTAATTTCACACAATGCCGCATGGCGCTGGGGTTCAGCGCCATATTCCTTGCGCATCGACGCGCGTCCGCTTAGCGTTAGCCTATTGGCCGAGGGCCCATGCGAGGGCCACGATTGGAGCTCGATGCGCGCGAAAGGTCGTGACGGTCCCTTTTCTCGGGGAAAAAGGCCCGCCACGCGGAACAGCAGTTAGTCAGTATTACAACGACTCAAGTGTACAAACCGTCTGCCGCCATCTTGACGAGGCGGTAATAAAGGCTCTTGTTCATTACAAGACTGAGTGCTTTGCCTATCCTGACATTATTCCCGGAAGTTCTTTCGTTCTCTCTAAAGTTTCTTCACAGTATTTTGTGATTATTCAATTTATACACTTCCGTGCTTTTTTGAATATTTAATAATGACTTATTGCTTTGTATCTGGGTGCAGTAATCGGAATAACTGCAAAAGAAAAAATTGGGAGCAGCGAGAAAATTCAAATAGCCAATAGTTAGATATTTTACATACAGAAGAAACAGATCATGATTATTTGTTACCCACTCAATCATCCCTATGTACAACGGAATATAAAAACGAAATAAGTACATAGCAAAATGTATAGGTACAAAATTAAAGAAAAATTTACATTGTGCTTAATGTATTGATGTTTTAATCCCGAAAGATGTAGGAATATATCAGAATTTAATACATTAAAAAAATAAAGATTCTTTAATATTTTCATCAGAAGATATGATTTATATATGCAAAAGAATTGAAAATGTAGTACTTACGTACATAAGAACAAATAAAGCTTTAAATAATTTTAATATGAATGTTTTTATATATAATGTAATGGAAAATATATCTTACAATAAAAATATATTTATTCAAATAAAGGAGCATATTAATGATCAATGTTTCTTTAGCAATCATTTAAATCATTTATTGCGATGCATTATAGAATTGTATGCTAAAATAAGGTTAACTTATTATATAAAAAACAAAAATTTAAGTGACAGATATACATTAAATAAAACAAATTAACAAATTAATTATATTTACAGGCCAATAAAAATCAATAATGTATTGGGTGTACAACTTAGTTCGGTCCGTTTTCAAAAAATGGCTCTAAGTGCTATAAATGGTTGACGGCGACAGTTGATTTTTGCTGTATCGTGAAGTGTTAACATCTGTCAACCAAATATTGTTTACAAGTCTTTGAGTTTGGCACAACAAGTTTAATTTTTACTGCGTTGAAAATGTCAAGTTTTGTTCTAAATAAGTACTATTTGTGGAAAGTTTCGATTTTCTGTTTTAATTGGAAGAAAAATGCAGCTAAAGCGTGTCGAATGCTTGTGGAATTGTATGGTGAATCTGCACCATCGGATAAATCTTGCAGAAAATAGTTTCGACGATTTAAAAAGTGATGATTTTAATGCAAATTCTTCAACGTAGAAAGTTATTAAAATTATCAAATACTAGATAGCTCATGTTATATAAATGTGTTGTTAGAATTCTTGAAAATTAGGATGTTTCGAAAAATTAATTTGGGTATATTCTGAACGGTGTTGGTTTGGCTTATTCTTTTTTTCTTAAAGTTGGCAGCCATGTAACTAAAGGGAGAAGTGTTTGTAACAATTTATTACAATATTTACCACTATAAGATAAATCGTTAATATCTTTTGGCACCAAAAAATTGTAAGTTTCATTATCATTTGGTACTTCTAAAGAATATATTTTTGACACCTTTTCTTAACACAGCGTCCACGATTTATTACGCGATTAAACGATGAGTGCGGAACACTTCTCCGTTTAGTTACATGGCTGCCAACTTTTAGAAAAAAAAATAAGCCAAACCAACACCGTTCGGAATATAACCTCTATTTTAGTAGCCGTTGGAGACAAATTAAAATCTGCAGAAATTATTTTAACAAAATTAAATTACAATACTATTAAAGCATACCTTCTATTTTTAAAATATGGATTAAATTTTTTAAATAAATTTAATGCTTTATTTCAGTTGTGACGTGACGTTTCGTAGCGTCGTCCCGGAAAGCGTTAAGGCCGTGGAGTGTACCCTGGGTTGCGCCTCTTTCTCCTTGGGAGGGAGAAGAAGAAGCAAATACCCTGTTTTAATTACCGCATTTTACAGCATGTTATTTCTCTTCTTTACTGTGTTTTTTTTTTCTGTAATGAATATAATTATTGAGAGCGCTAAGGTGTGAAAGCTTTAGAGCAAATCCGAGCGGACGGTGCTATTGACTTTGTGTTCATGGCGGCCATCCGAAGGAAGACATCGAATGAGGACGCAGAGGGAGCGGCACATAGATAACGATTCATTTGCAATTCGCGCTAGGAACTTCAATAGTTATGTTTCTGACGCAGATCAACGCTTGTTCGACGTGTTTTAACTTAAAACACGTGAGATATTGCATAGATCACGATTCATTTGCAATTCGCGCAGGGAAATTAAATAATTTCGTTTCTCATGCAGATCGACGCTTGTTTGACGTGTTTTAACGTAAAACACGTGAGATATCGCATAGATAACGATTCATTTTCAATTCGCGCAGGGGAATTCAATAATTTCGTTTCTGATGCAGATCAACGATTGTTTGACGCTTTTTAACGTAAAACACGTGAGATATCGCATAGATAACGATTATTTTGCAATTCGCTCTATAAATTTCAATAGTTTCGTTTCTGATGCAGATCCACGCTTGTTCGACGTGTTTTAACGTAAAACCCGTGAGATATCGCATAGATAACGACTCATTTGCAATTCGCGCTAGGAACTTCAATAGTTACGTTTCTGATGCAAATCAACGTTTGTACGACGTTTTTTAACGTAAAACACGTGAGATATAGCACAGATAACGATTTATTTGCAATTCGCGCAGGGGAACTCACTAATTTCGTTTCTGATGCAGATCAACGCTTGTCTGACGCTTTTTAACGTGAAACACGTGAGATAACGCATAGATAACGATTCATTTGCAATTCGCACTGGAAACTTCAATAGTTACGTTTCTGATGCAGATCCACGCTTGTTTGACGCTTCTTAACGTAAAACACGTAAGATATCGCATAGATAAAGATTCATTTGCAATTCGCGTAGGGAACTTCAATAGTTTCGTTTCTGATGCAGATCCACGCTTGTTTGACGCTTCTTAACGTAAAACACGTAAGATATCGCATAGATAACGATTCATTTGCAATTCGCGCTGGGAACTTCAATAGTTATGTTTCTGATGCAGATCAACGTTTGTTCGACGCTTTTTAACGTAAAACACGTAAGATATCGCATAGATAACGATTCATTTGCAATTTGTGCTTGGAACTTCAATAGTTATGTTACTGATGCAGATCAACGTTTGTTCGACGCTTTTTAACGTAAAACACGTGAGATATCGCATAGATAACGATTCATTTGCAATTCGCGCTGGGAACTTCAATAGTTATGTTTCTGATGCAGATCAACGTTTGTTCGACGCTTTTTAACGTAAAACACGTGAGATATCGCATAGATAACGATTCATTTGCAATTCGCGCTGGGAACTTCAATAGTTTCATTTCTGATGCGGATCAACGCTTGTTTGACGCTTTTTAACGTAAAACACGTGAGATATCGCATAGATAGCGATTCGTTTGCAATTCGCGCTGGGATCTTCAATAGTTATGTTTCTGATGCAGACCAACGCTTGTTCGACGCTTTTTAACGTAAAACACGTGAGTTATCGCATAGATAAAGATTCATTTGCAATTCGCGCAGGGAACTTCAATAGTTTCGTTTCTGATGCAGATCCACGCTTGTTTGACGCTTCTTAACGTAAAACACGTAAGATATCGCATAGATAACGATTCATTTGCAATTTGTGCTTGGAACTTCAATAGTTATGTTTCTGATGCAGATCAACGTTTGTTCGACGCTTTTTAAAGTAAAACACGTGAGATATCGCATAGATAACGATTCATTTGCAATTCGCGCTGGGAACTTCAATAGTTTCGTTTCTGATGCAGATCCACGCTTGTTTGACGCTTCTTAACGTAAAACACGTAAGATATCGCATAGATAACGATTCATTTGCAATTTGTGCTTGGAACTTCAATAGTTATGTTTCTGATGCAGATCAACGTTTGTTCGACGCTTTTTAACGTAAAACACGTGAGATATCGCATAGATAACGATTCATATGCAATTCGCCCAGGGAACTTCAATAGTTATGTTTCTGATGCAGATCAACGTTTGTTCGACGCTTTTTAACGTAAAACACGTGAGATATCGCATAGATAACGATTCATTTGCAATTCGCGCTGGGAACTTCAATAGCTTCATTTCTGATGCGAATCAACGCTTGTTTGACGCTTTTTAACGTAAAACACGTGAGATATCGCATAGATAGCGATTCGTCTGCAATTCGCGCTGGGATCTTCAATAGTTATGTTTCTGATGCAGATCAACGCTTGTTCGACGCTTTTTAACGTAAAACACGTGAGTTATCGCACAGATAAAGATTCATTTGCAATTCGCGCAGGGAACTTCAATAGTTTCGTTTCTGATGCAGATCCACGCTTGTTTGACGCTTCTTAACGTAAAACACGTAAGATATCGCATAGATAACGATTCATTTGCAATTTGTGCTTGGAACTTCAATAGTTATGTTTCTGATGCAGATCAACGTTTGTTCGACGCTTTTTAACGTAAAACACGTGAGATATCGCATAGATAACGATTCATTTGCAATTCGCGCTGGGAACTTCAATAGTTTCGTTTCTGATGAAGATCAACGCTTGTTTGACGCTTTTTAACGTAAAACACGTGAGATATCGCATAGATAGCGATTCGTTTGCAATTCGCGCTGGGATCATCAATAGTTATGTTTCTGATGCAGATCAACGCTTGTTCGACGCTTTTTAACGTAAAACACGTGAGATATCGCATAGATAGCGATTCGTTTGCAATTCGCGCTGGGAACTTCAATAGTTTCGTTTCTGATGCAGATCCACGCTTGTTTGAAGCTTTTTAACGTAAAACACGTAAGATATCGCATAGATAACGATTCATTTGCAATTCGCGCAGGGAACTTCAATAGTTATGTTTCTGATGCAGAACGACGCTTGTTCGACGCTTTTTAACGTAAAACACGTGAGATACCGCATAGATAGCGATTCGTTTGCAATTCGCACTGGGAACTTCAATAGTTATGTTTCTGATGCAGATCAACGTTTGTTCGACGCTTTTTAACGTAAAACACGTGAAATATCGCATAGATAACGATTCATTTGCAATTTGTGCTTGGAACTTCAATAGTTATGTTTCTGATGCAGATCAACGTTTGTTCGACACTATTTAACGTAAAACACATAAGATATCGCATAGATAACGATTCATTTGCAATTTGTGTTTGGAACTTCAATAGTTATGTTTCTGATGCAGATCAACGTTTGTTCGACGCCTTTTAACGTAAAACACGTGAGTTATCGCATAGATAACGATTCATTTGCAATTCGCGCTGGGAACTTCAATAGTTATGTTTCTGTTGCAGATCAACATTTGTTCGACGCTTTTTAACGTAAAACACATGAGATATCGCATAGATAACGATTCATTTGCAATTCGCGCTGGGAACTTCAATAGTTTCATTTCTGATGCGGATCAACGCTTGTTTGACGCTTTTTAACGTAAAACACGTGAGATATCGCATAGATAGCGATTCGTCTGCAATTCGCGCTGGGATCTTCAATAGTTATGTTTCTGATGCAGATCAACGCTTGTTCGACGCTTTTTAACGTAAAACACGTGAGTTATCGCATAGATAAAGATTCATTTGCAATTCGCGCAGGGAACTTCAATAGTTTCGTTTCTGATTCAGATCCACGCTTGTTTGACGCTTCTTAACGTAAAACACGTAAGATATCGCATAGATAACGATTCATTTGCAATTTGTGCTTGGAACTTCAATAGTTATGTTTCTGATGCAGATCAACGTTTGTTCGACGCTTTTTAACGTAAAACACGTGAGATATCGCATAGATAACGATTCATTTGCAATTCGCGCTGGGAATTTCAATAGTTTCGTTTCTGATGCAAATCCACGCTTGTTTGATGCTTCTTAACGTAAAACAAGTAAGATATCGCATAGATAACGTTTCATTTGCAATTTGTGCTTGGAACTTCAATAGTTATGTTTCTGATGCAGATCAACGTTTGTTCGACGCTTTTTAACGTAAAACACGTGAGATATCGCATAGATAACGATTCATTTGCAATTCGCGCTGGGAACTTCAATAGTTATGTTTCTGATGCAGATCAACGTTTGTTCGACGCTTTTTAACGTAAAACACGTGAGATATCGCATAGATAACGATTCATTTGCAATTCGCGCTGGGAACTTCAATAGTTTCATTTCTGATGCGGATCAACGCTTGTTTGACGCTTTTTAACGTAAAACACGTGAGATATCGCATAGATAGCGATTCGTCTGCAATTCGCGTTGGGATCTTCAATAGTTATGTTTCTGATGCAGATCAACGCTTGTTCGACGCTTTTTAACGTAAAACACGTGAGTTATCGCATAGATAAAGATTCATTTGCAATTCGCGCAGGGAACTTCAATAGTTTCGTTTCTGATGCAGATCCACGCTTGTTTGACGCTTCTTAACGTAAAACACGTAAGATATCGCATAGATAACCATTCATTTGCAATTCGTGCTTGGAACTTCAATAGTTATGTTTCTGATGCAGATCAACGTGTGTTCGACGCTTTTTAACGTAAAACACGTGAGATATCGCATAGATAACGATTCATTTGCAATTCGCGCTGGGAACTTCAATAGTTTCGTTTCTGATGAAGATCAACGCTTGTTTGACGCTTTTTAACGTAAAACACGTGAGATATCGCATAGATAGCGATTCGTTTGCAATTCGCGCTGGGATCATCAATAGTTATGTTTCTGATGCAGATCAACGCTTGTTCGACGCTTTTTAACGTAAAACACGTGAGATATCGCATAGATAGCGATTCGTTTGCAATTCGCGTTTGGAACTTCAATAGTTTCGTTTCTGATGCAGATCCACGCTTGTTTGAAGCTTTTTAACGTAAAACACGTAAGATATCGCATAGATAACGATTCATTTGCAATTTGCGCAGGGAACTTCAATAGTTATGTTTCTGATGCAGAACGACGCTTGTTCGACGCTTTTTAACGTAAAACACGTGAGATATCGCATAGATAGCGATTCGTTTGCAATTCGCACTGGGAACTTCAAAAGTTATGTTTCTGATGCAGATCAACGTTTGTTCGACGCTTTTTAACGTAAAACACGTAAGATATCGCATAGATAACGATTCATTTTCAATTTGTGCTTGCAACTTCAATAGTTATGTTTCTGATGCAGATCAACGTTTGTTCGACGCTTTTTAACGTAAAACTCGTAAGATATCGCATAGATAACGATTCATTTGCAATTTGTGCTTGGAACTTCAATAGTTATGTTTCTGATGCTGATCAACGTTTGTTCGACGCTTTTTAACGTAAAACACGTGAGATATCGCATAGATAACGATTCATTTGCAATTCGCGCTGGGAACTTCAATAGTTATGTTTCTGATGCAGATCAACGTTTGTTCGACGCTTTTTAACGTAAAACACGTGAGATATCGCATAGATAACGATTCATTTGCAATTCGCGCTGGGAACTTCAATAGTTTCATTTCTGATGCGGATCAACGCTTGTTTGACGCTTTTTAACGTAAAACACGTGAGATATCGCATAGATAGCGATTCGTTTGCAATTCGCGCTGGGATCTTCAATAGTTATGTTTCTGATGCAGATCAACGCTTGGTCGACGCTTTTTAACGTAAAACACGTGAGTTATCGCATAGATAAAGATTCATTTGCAATTCGCGCAGGGAACTTCAATAGTTTCGTTTCTGATGCAGATCCACGCTTGTTTGACGCTTCTTAACGTAAAACACGTAAGATATCGCATAGATAACGATTCATTTGCAATTTGTGCTTGGAACTTCAATAGTTATGTTTCTGATGCAGATCAACGTTTGTTCGACGCTTTTTAACGTAAAACACGTGAGATATCGCATTGATAACGATTCATTTGCAATTCGCGCTGGGAACTTCAATAGTTTCGTTTCTGATGCAGATCCACGCTTGTTTGACGCTTCTTAACGTAAAACACGTAAGATATCGCATAGATAACGATTCATTTGCAATTTGTGCTTGGGACTTCAATAGATAGGTTTCTGATGCAGATCAACGTTTGTTCGACGCTTTTTAACGTAAAACACGTGAGATATCGCATAGATAACGATTCATTTGCAATTCGCGCTGGGAACTTCAATAGTTATGTTTCTGATGCAGATCAACGTTTGTTCGACGCTTTTTAACGTAAAACACGTGAGATATCGCATAGATAACGATTCATTTGCAATTCGCGCTGGGAACTTCAATAGTTTCATTTCTGATGCTAATCAACTCTTGTTTGACGCTTTTTAACGTAAAACACGTGAGATATCGCATAGACAGCGATTCGTCTGCAATTCGCGCTGGGATCTTCAATAGTTATGTTTCTGATGCAGATCAACGCTTGTTCGACGCTTTTTAACGTAAAACACGTGTGTTATCGCATAGATAAAGATTCATTTGCAATTCGCGCAGGGAACTTCAATAGTTTCGTTTCTGACGCAGATCCACGCTTGTTTAACGCTTCTTAACGTAAAACACGTAAGATATCGCATAGATAACGATTCATTTGCAATTCGTGCTTGGAACTTCAATAGTTATGTTTCTGATGCAGATCAACGTTTGTTCGACGCTTTTTAACGTAAAACACGTGAGATATCGCATAGATAACGATTCATTTGCAATTCGCGCTGGGAACATCAATAGTTTCGTTTCTGATGCAGATCAACGCTTGTTTGACGCTTTTTAACGTAAAACACGTGAGATATCGCATAGATAACGATTAATTTGCAATTCTCGCTGTAAAAGTCAATAGTTTCGTTTCTGATGAAGATCAACGCTTGTTTGACGCTTTTTAACGTAAAACACGTGAGATATCGCATAGATAGCGATTCGTTTGCAATTCGCGCTGGGATCATCAATAGTTATGTTTCTGATGCAGATCAACGCTTGTTCGACGCTTTTTAACGTAAAACACGTGAGATATCGCATAGATAGCGATTCGTTTGCAATTCGCGCTGGGAACTTCAATAGTTTCGTTTCTGATGCAGATCCACGCTTGTTTGAAGCTTTTTAACGTAAAACACGTAAGATATCGCATAGATAACGATTCATTTGCAATTCGCGCAGGGAACTTCAATAGTTATGTTTCTGATGCAGAACGACGCTTGTTCGACGATTTTTAACGTAAAACACGTGAGATATCGCATAGATAGCGATTCGTTTGCAATTCGCACTGGGAACTTCAATAGTTATGTTTCTGATGCAGATCAACGTTTGTTCGATGCTTTTTAACGTAAAACACGTGAGATATCGCATAGATAACGATTCATTTGCAATTCACGCTGGGAAATTCAATAGTTACGTTTCTGATGCAGATCAACCCTTGTTTGAAGCATTTTAACGTAAAACACGTGAGATATCGCATAGATAGCGATTCGTTTGCAATTCGCGCTGGGTACTTCAATAGTTATGTTTCTGATGGAGATCCACGCTTGTTCGACGCATTTTAACGTAAAACACGTGAGTTATCGCATAGATAACGATTCATTTGCAATTCGCGCAGGGAACTTCAATAGTTTCGTTTCTGATGCAGATCAACGCTTGTTTGACGCTTTTTAACGTAAAACACGTGAGATATCGCATTGATAACGATTAATTTGCAATTCTCGCTGTAAAAGTCAATAGTTTCGTTTCTGATGAAGATCCACGCTTGTTTGACGCTTTTTAACGTAAAACACGTGAGATATCGCATAGACAGCGATTCGTTTGCAATTCGCGCTGGGATCTTCAATAGTTATGTTTCTGATGCAGATCAACGCTTGTTCGACGCATTTTAACGTAAAACACGTGAGATATCGCATAGATAAAAATTTCATTTGCAATTCGCGCAGGGAACTTCAATAGTTTCGTTTCTGATGCAGATCCACGCTTGTTTGACGCTTCTTAACGTAAAACACGTAAGATAACGCATAGATAACGATTTATTTGCAATTTGTGCTTGGAACTTCAATAGTTATGTTTCTGATGCAGATCAACGTTTGTTCGACGCTTTTTAACGTAAAATAAGTGAGATAACGCATAGATAACGATTCATTTGCAATTCGCGCTGGGAACTTCAATAGTTTCGTTTCTGATGCGGATCAACGCTTGTTTGACGCTTTTTAACGTAAAACACGTGAGATATCGCATAGATAGCGATTCGTTTGCAATTCGCGCTGGGATCTTCAATAGTTTCGTTTCTGATGCAGATCAACGCTTGTTGGACGCTTTTTAACGTAAAACACGTGAGATATCGCATAGATAGCGATTCGTTTGCAATTTGCGCTGGAATCTTCAATAGTTATGTTTCTGATGCAGATCAACGCTTGTTCGACGTTTTTTAACGTAAAACACGTGAGATATCGCATAGATAGCGATTCGTTTGCAATTCGCGCTGGGAACTTCAATAGTTTCGTTTCTGATGCAGATCCACGCTTGTTTGACGTTTTTTAACGTAAAACGCGTGAGATATCGCATAGATAACGATTCATTTGCAATTCGCGCAGGGAACTTCAATAGTTTCGTTTCTGATGAAGATCAACGCTTGTTTGACTCTTTTAAACGTAAAACACGAAAGATATCGCATAGATAATGATTCGTTTGCAATTCGCGCTGGGAACTTCAATAGTTATATTTCTGATGAAGATCCACGCTTGTTCGACGCATTTTAACGTAAAACACGTGAGTTATCGCATAGATAACGATTCATTTGCAATTCGCGCAGGGAACTTCAATAGTTTCGTTTCTGATGCCGATCAACGCTTGTTTGACGCTTTTTAACGTAAAACACGTGAGATATCGCATAGATAACGATTAATTTGCAATTCTCGCTGTAAACGTCAATAGTTTCGTTTCTGATGAAGATCCACGCTTGTTTGACGCTTTTTAACGTAAAACACGTGAGATACCGCATAGATAGCGATTCGTTTGCAATTCGCGCTGGGATCTTCAATAGTTATGTTTCTGATGCAAATCAACGCTTGTTCGACGCTTTTTAACGTAAAACACGTGAGATATCGCATAGATAGCGATTCGTTTGCAATTCGCGCTGGGAACTTCAATAGTTTCGTTTCTGATGCAGATCCACGCTTGTTTGAAGCTTTTTAACGTAAAACACGTAAGATATCGCATAGATAACGATTCATTTGCAATTCGCGCAGGGAACTTCAATAGTTATGTTTCTGATGAAGATCCACGCTTGTTCGACGCATTTTAACGTAAAACACGTGAGTTATCGCATAGATAAAGATTCATTTGCAATTCGCGCAGGGAACTTCAATAGTTTCGTTTCTGATGCAGATCCACGCTTGTTTGACGCTTCTTAACGTAAAACACGTAAGATATCGCATAGATAACGATTTATTTGCAATTTGTGCTTGGAACTTCAATAGTTATGTTTCTGATGCAGATCAACGTTTGTTCGACGCTTTTTAACGTAAAATAAGTGAGATATCGCATAGATAACGATTCATTTGCAATTCGCGCTGGGAACTTCAATAGTTTCGTTTCTGATGCAGATCAACGCTTGTTTGACGCTTTTTAACGTAAAACACGTGAGTTATCGCATAGATAACGATTCATTTGCAATTCGCGCAGGGAACTTCAATAGTTTCGTTTCTGATGCAGATCAACGCTTGTTTGACGCTTTTTAACGTAAAACACGTGAGATATCGCATAGATAACGATTAATTTGCAATTCTCGCTGTAAACGTCAATAGTTTCGTTTCTGATGAAGATCCACGCTTGTTTGACTCTTTTTAACGTAAAACACGTGAGATATCGCATAGATAGCGATTCGTTTGCAATTCGCGCTGGGATCTTCAATAGTAATGTTTCTGATGCAGATCAACGCTTGTTCGACGCTTTTTAACGTAAAACACGTGAGATATCGCATAGATAACGATTCATTTGCAATTCGGGCTGGGAAATTCAATAGTAACGTTTCTGATGCACATCATCGCTTGTTTGAAGCATTTTAACGTAAAACACGTGAGAAATCGCATAGATAGCGATTAGTTTGCAATTCGCGCTGGGAAATTCAATAGTTACGTTTCTGATGCAGATCAACCCTTGTTTGAAGCATTTTAACGTAAAACACGTGAGATATCGCATAGATAGCGATTCGTTTGCAATTCGGGCTTGGAACTTCAATAGTTATGTTTCTGATGAAGATCCACGCTTGTTCGACGCATTTTAACGTAAAACACGTGAG
Organism: Solenopsis invicta; assembly: GCF_016802725.1. Classification (NCBI taxonomy): domain Eukaryota; kingdom Metazoa; phylum Arthropoda; class Insecta; order Hymenoptera; family Formicidae; genus Solenopsis; species Solenopsis invicta. The sequence continues at coordinate 12,750,722 of NC_052674.1, read as the reverse complement.
TTATCGCATAGATAACGATTCATTTGCAATTCTCGCAGGGAACTTCAATAGTTTCGTTTCTGATGCAGATCAACGCTTGTTTGACGCTTTTTAACGTAAAACACGTGAGATATCGCATAGATAGCGATTAGTTTGCAATTTGCGCTGGGAACTTCAATAGTTATGTTTCTGATGCAGATCAACGCTTGTTTGACGCTTTTTAACGTAAAACACGTGAGATATCGCATAGATAACGATTAATTTGCAATTCTCGCTGTAAACGTCAATAGTTTCGTTTCTGATGAAGATCCACGCTTGTTTGACGCTTTTTAACGTAAAACACGTGAGATATCGCATAGACAGCGATTCGTTTGCAATTCGCACTGGGAACTTCAATAGTTATGTTTCTGATGCAGATCAACGTTTGTTCGACGCTTTTTAACGTAAAACACGTGAGTTATCGCATAGATAACGATTAATTTGCAATTCACGCTGGGAAATTCAATAGTTACGTTTCTGATGCAGATCAACCCTTGTTTGAAGCATTTTAACGTAAAACACGTGAGATATCGCATAGATAGCGATTCGTTTGCAATTCGCGCTGGGAACTTCAATAGTTATATTTCTGATGAAGATCCACGCTTGTTCGACGCATTTTAACGTAAAACACGTGAGTTATCGCAATGATAAAGATTCATTTGCAATTCGCGCAGGGAACTTCAATAGTTTCGTTTCTGATGCAGATCCACGCTTGTTTGACGCTTCTTAACGTAAAACACGTAAGATATCGCATAGATAACGATTTATTTGCAATTTGTGCTTGGAACTTCAATAGTTATGTTTCTGATGCAGATCAACGTTTGTTCGACGCTTTTTAACGTAAAATACGTGAGATATCGCATAGATAACGATTCATTTGCAATTCGCGCTGGGAACTTCAATAGTTTCGTTTCTGATGCAGATCAACGCTTGTTTGACGCTTTTTAACGTAAAACACGTGAGTTATCGCATAGATAACGATTCATTTGCAATTCGCCCAGGGAACTTCAATAGTTTCGTTTCTGATGCAGATCAACGCTTGTTTGACGCTTTTTAACGTAAAACACGTGAGATATCGCATAGATAACGATTAATTTGCAATTCTCGCTGTAAACGTCAATAGTTTCGTTTCTGATGAAGATCCACGCTTGTTTGACGCTTTTTAACGTAAAACACGTGAGATATCGCATAGATAGCGATTCGTTTGCAATTCGCGCTGGGATCTTCAATAGTAATGTTTCTGATGCAGATCAACGCTTGTTCGACGCTTTTTAACGTAAAACACGTGAGATATCGCATAGATAACGATTCATTTGCAATTCGGGCTGGGAAATTCAATAGTAACGTTTCTGATGCAGATCATCGCTTGTTTGAAGCATTTTAACGTAAAACACGTGAGATATCGCATAGATAGCGATTAGTTTGCAATTCGCGCTGGGAAATTCAATAGTTACGTTTCTGATGCAGATCAAACCTTGTTTGAAGCATTTTAACGTAAAACACGTGAGATATCGCATAGATAGCGATTCGTTTGCAATTCGCGCTTGGAACTTCAATAGTTATGTTTCTGATGAAGATCCACGCTTGTTCGACGCATTTTAACGTAAAACACGTGAGTTATCGCATAGATAACGATTCATTTGCAATTCGCGCAGGGAACTTCCATAGTTTCGTTTCTGATGCAGATCAACGCTTGTTTGACGCTTTTTAACGTAAAACACGTGAGATATCGCATAGATAGCGATTAGTTTGCAATTTGCGATGGGAACTTCAATAGTTATGTTTCTGATGCAGATCAACGCTTGTTTGACGCTTTTTAACGTAAAACACGTGAGATATCGCATAGATAACGATTAATTTGCAATTCTCGCTGTAAACGTCAATAGTTTCGTTTCTGATGAAGATCCACGCTTGTTTGACGCTTTTTAACGTAAAACACGTGAGATATCGCATAGATAGCGATTCGTTTGCAATTCGCATTGGGAACTTCAATAGTTATGTTTCTGATGCAGATCAACGTTTGTTCGACGCTTTTTAACGTAAAACACGTGAATTATCGCATAGATAACGATTAATTTGCTATTCACGCTGGGAAATTCAATAGTTACGTTTCTGATGCAGATCAACCCTTGTTTGAAGCATTTTAACGTAAAACACGTGAGATATCGCATAGATAGCGATTCGTTTGCAATTCGCGCTGGGAACTTCAATAGTTATATTTCTGATGAAGATCCACGCTTGTTCGACGCATTTTAACGTAAAACACGTGAGTTATCGCAATGATAAAGATTCATTTGCAATTCGCGCAGGGAACTTCAATAGTTTCGTTTCTGATGCAGATCAACGCTTGTTTGACGCTTTTTAACGTAAAACACGTGAGATATCGCATAGATAGCGATTCGTTTGCAATTCGCGCCGGGATCTTCAATAGTTATGTTTCTGATGCAGATCAACGCTTGTTCGACGCTTTTTAACGTAAAACACGTGAGATATCGCATACATAGCGATTCGTTTGCAATTCGCGCTGGGAACTTCAATAGTTTCGTTTCTGATGCAGATCAACGCTTGTTTGACGCTTTTTAACGTAAAACACGTGAGATATCGCATAGATAACGATTAATTTGCAATTCTCGCTGTAAACGTCAATAGTTTTGTTTCTGATGAAGATCCACGCTTGTTTGACGCTTTTTAACGTAAAACACGTGAGATATCTCATAGATAGCGATTCGTTTGCAATTCGCGCTGGGATCTTCAATAGTTATGTTTCTGATGCAGATCAACGCTTGTTCGACGCTTTTTAACGTAAAACGCGTGAGATATCGCATAGATAAAGATTCATTTGCAATTCGCGCTGGGAACTTCAATAGTTTCGTTTCTGATGAAGATCAACGCTTGTTTGACGCTTTTTAACGTAAAACACGAAAGATATCGCATAGATAACGATTCATTTGCAATTCGTGCTTGGAACATCAATAGTTATGTTTCTGATGCAGATCAACGATTGTTCGGCGCTTTATAACGTAAAACACGTGAGATATCGCATAGATAACGATTCATTTGCAATTCGCGCAGGGAACTTCAACAGTTTCGTTTCTGATGCAGATCAACGCTTGTTTGACGCTTTTTAACGTAAAACACGTGAGATATCGCATAGATAGCGATTCGTTTGCAATTCGCGCTGGGATCTTCAATAGTAATGTTTCTGATGCAGATCAACGCTTGTTCGACGCTTTTTAACGTAAAACACGTGAGATATCGCATAGATAACGATTCATTTGCAATTCGAGCTGGGAAATTCAATAGTAACGTTTCTGATGCAGATCATCGATTGTTTGAAGCATTTTAACGTAAAACACGTGAGATATCGCATAGACAGCGATTAGTTTGCAATTCGCGCTGGGAAATTCAATAGTTACGTTTCTGATGCAGATCAACCCTTGGTTGAAGCATTTTAACGTAAAACACGTGAGATATCGCATAGATAGCGATTCGTTTGCAATTCGCGCTGGGAACTTCAATAGTTATGTTTCTGATGCAGATCAACGGTTGTTCGACGCTTTTTAACGTAAAACACGTGAGATATCGCATAGATAAAGATTCATTTGCAATTCGCGCAGGGAACTTCAATAGTTTCGTTTCTGATGAAGATCAACGCTTGTTTGACGCTTTTTAACGTAAAACACGTAAGATATCGCATAGATAACGATTAATTTGCAATTCTCGCTGTAAACGTCAATAGTTTCGTTTCTGATGAAGATCCACGTTTGTTTGACGCTTTTTAACGTAAAACACGTGAGATACCGCATAGATAGCGATTCGTTTGCAATTCGCGCTGGGATCTTCAATAGTTATGTTTCTGATGCAGATCAACGCTTGTTCGACGCTTTTTAACGTAAAACGCGTGAGATATCGCATAGATAAAGATTCATTTGCAATTCGCGCTGGAAACTTCACTAGTTTCGTTTCTGATGCAGATCAACGCTTGTTTGACGCTTTTTAACGTAAAACACGAAAGATATCGCATAGATAACGATTCATTTGCAATTCGTGCTTGGAACATCAATAGTTATGTTTCTGATGCAGATCAACGATTGTTCGGCGCTTTATAACGTAAAACACGTGAGATATCGCATAGATAATGATTCATTTGCAATTCGCGCAGGGAACTTCAATAGTTTCGTTTCTGATGCAGATCAACGCTTGTTTGACGCTTTTTAACGTAAAACACGTGAGATATCGCATAGATAGCGATTCGTTTGCAATTCGCGCTGGGATCTTCAATAGTAATGTTTCTGATGCAGATCAACGCTTGTTCGACGCTTTTTAACGTAAAACACGAGGGATATCGCATAGATAACGATTCATTTGCAATTCGAGCTGGGAAATATAATAGTAACGTTTCTGATGCAGATCATCGCTTGTTTGAAGCATTTTAACGTAAAACACGTGAGATATCGCATAGACAGCGATTAGTTTGCAATTCGCTCTGGGAAATTCAATAGTTACGTTTCTGATGCAGATCAACCCTTGTTTGAAGCATTTTAACGTAAAACACGTGAGATATCGCATAGAGAGCGATTCGTTTGCAATTCGCGCTGGGAACTTCAATAGTTTTGTTTCTGATGCAGATCAACGTTTGTTCGACGCTTTTTAACGTAAAACACGTGAGATATCGCATAGATAACGATTCATTTGCAATTCGCGCAGGGAACTTCAATAGTTTCGTTTCTGATGAAGATCAACGCTTGTTTGACGCTTTTTAACGTAAAACACGAAAGATATCGCATAGATAACTATTAATTTGCAATTCTCGCTGTAAACGTCAATAGTTTCGTTTCTGATGAAGATCCACGTTTGTTTGACGCTTTTTAACGTAAAACACGTGAGATACCGCATAGATAGCGATTCGTTTGCAATTCGCGCTGGGATCTTCAATAGTTATGTTTCTGACGCAGATCAAAGCTTGTTCGATGCTTTTTAACGTAAAACACGTGAGATATCGCATAGATATAGATTCATTTGCAATTCGCGCAGGGAACTTCAATAGTTTCGTTTCTGATGAAGATCAACGCTTGTTTGATGCTTTTTAACGTAAAACACGAAAGATATCGCATAGATAACGATTCAATTGCAATTCGTGCTTGGAACTTCAATAGTTATGTTTCTGATGCAGATCAACGATTGTTCGGCGCTTTATAACGTAAAACACGTGAGATATCGCATAGATAACGATTCATTTGCCATTCGAGCTGGGAAATTCAATAGTTTCGTTTCTGATGCAGATCCACGCTTGTTTGACGTTTTTTAACGTAAAACACGTGAGATATCGCATAGATAACGATTCATTTGCAATTCGCGCAGGGAACTTCAATAGTTTCGTTTCTGATGCAAATCCACGCTTGTTTGACGCTTCTTAACGTAAAACACGTAGGATATCGCATAGATAACGATTCATTTGCAATTTGTGCTTGGAACTTCAATAGTTATGTTTCTGATGCAGATCAACGTTTGTTCGACGCCTTTTAACGTAAAACACGTGAGATATCGCATAGATAACGATTCATTTGCAATTCGCGCTGGGAACTTCAATAGTTTCGTTTCTGATGCAGATCCACGCTTGTTTGACGTTTTTTAACGTAAAACACGTGAGATATCGCATAGATAACGATTCATTTGCAATTCGCGCTGGGAACTTCAATAGTTTCGTTTCTGATGCAGATCCACGCTTGTTTGACGTTTTTTAACGTAAAACACGTGAGATATAGCATAGATAACGATTCATTTGCAATTCGCGCAGGGAACTTCAGTAGTTTCGTTTCTGATGAAGATCAACGCTTGTTTGACGCTTCTTAACGTAAAACACGTAAGATATCGCATAGATAACGATTCATTTGCAATTTGTGCTTGGAACTTCAATAGTTATGTTTCTGATGCAGATCAACGTTTGTTCGACGCTTTTTAACGTAAAACACGTGAGATATCGCATAGATAACGATTCATTTGCAATTCGTGCTTGGAACATCAATAGTTATGTTTCTGATGCAGATCAACGATTGTTCGGCGCTTTATAACGTAAAACACGTGAGATATCGCATAGATAACGATTCATTTGCAATTCGCGCTGGGAACATCAATAGTTACGTTTCTGACGCAGATCAACGCTTTTTCGACGCTTTTTAACGTAAAACACGTGAGATACCGCATAGATAACGATTCATTTGCAATTCGCGCTGGGAAATTCAATAGTTACGTTTCTGATGCAGATCAACGCTTGTTTGAAGCATTTTATGGTAAAACACGTGAGATATCGCATAGATAACGATTCATTTGCAATTCGGGCTGGGAAATTCAATAGTAACGTTTCTGATGCACATCATCGCTTGTTTGAAGCATTTTAACGTAAAACACGTGAGATATCGCATAGATAGCGATTAGTTTGCAATTCGCGCTGGGAACTTCAATAGTTACGTTTCTGACGCAGATCAACGCTTTTTCGACGCTTTTTAACGTAAAACACGTGAGATACCGCATAGATAACGATTCATTTGCAATTCTCGCTGGGAAATTCAATAGTTACGTTTCTGATGCAGATCAACGCTTGTTTGAAGCATTTTATGGTAAAACACGTGAAATATCGCATAGATAACGATTCGTTTGCAATTCGCGCTGGGAACTTCAATAGTTATGTTTCTGATGCAGATCAACGCTTGTTCGGCGCTTTATAACGTAAAACACGTGAGATATCGCATAGATAACGATTCATTTGCAATTCGCGCAGTGAACTTCAATAGTTTCGTTTCTCATGCAGATCAACGCTTGTTTGACGCTTTTTAACGTAAAACAAGTGAGATATCGCATAGATAGCGATTCGTTTGCAATTCGCGCTGGGATCTTCAATAGTTATGTTTCTGATGCAGATCAACGCTTGTTCGACGCTTTTTATCGTAAAACACGTGAGATATCGCATACATAACCATTAATTTGCAATTCTCGCTGTAAACGTCAATAGTTTCGTTTCTGATGAAGATCCACGCTTGTTTGACGCTGTTTAACGTAAAACACGTGAGATATCGCATAGATAGCGATTCGTTTGCAATTCGCGCTGGGAACTTCAATTGTTTTGTTTCTGATGAAGATCCACGCTTGTTCGACGCATTTTAACGTTAAACACGTGAGTTATCGCATAGATAACGATTCATTTGCAATTCGCGCTGGTAAACTCAATAGTTTCGTTTCTGATGCAGATCAACGCTTGTTTGACGCTTTTTAACGTAAAACACGTGAGATATCGCATAGATAACGATTAATTTGCAATTCTCGCTGTAAACGTCAATAGTTTCGTTTCTGATGAAGATCCACGTTTGTTTGACGCTTTATAACGTAAAACACGTGAGATATCGCATAGATAGCGATTCGTTTGCAATTCGCGCTGGGATCTTCAATAGTTATGTTTCTGATTCAGATCAACTCTTGTTCGACGCTTTTTATCGTAAAACACGTGAGATATCGCATAGATAGCGATTCGTTTGCATTTCGCGCTGGGAACTTCAATAGTTTCGTTTCTGACGCAGATCCACGCTTGTTTGACGCTTTTTAACTTAAAACACGTAAGATATCGCATAGATAACGATTCATTTGCAATTCGCGCAGGGAACTTCAATAGTTATGTTTCTGATGCAGAACGACGCTTGTTCGACGCTTTTTAACGTAAAAAACGTGAGATATCGCATAGATAACGATTCGTTTGCATTTCGCGCTGGGAACTTCAATAGTTTCGTTTCTGATGCAGATCCACGCTTGTTTGACGCTTTTTAACGTAAAACACGTGAGATATCGCATAGATAACGATTCATTTGCAATTCGCGCTGTTATCTTCAATAGTAATGTTTCTGATGCAGATCAACGCTTGTTCGACCCTTTTTAACGTAAAACACGTGAGATATCGCATAGATAACGATTCATATGCAATTCGAGCTGGGAAATTCAATAGTAACGTTTCTGATGCAGATCATCGATTGTTTGAAGCATTCTAACGTAAAACACGTGAGATATCGCATAGACAGCGATTAGTTTGCAATTCGCGCTGGGAAATTCAATAGTTACGTTTCTGATGCAGATCATCGCTTGTTTGAAGCATTTTATCGTAAAACACGTGAGATATCGCATAGCTAGCGATTCGTTTGCAATTCTCGCAGGGAACTTCAATAGTTATGTTTCTGATGCAGATCAACGCTTGATCGACGCTTTTTAACGTAAAACGCGTGGGATATCGCATAGATAGCGATTCCTTTGCAATTCGCCCTGGGAACTTTAATAGTTATGTTTCTGATGCAGATCAACGCTTGTTCGACGCTTTTCAACGTAAAACACGTGAGATATCGCATAGATAACGATTCATTTGCAATTCTCACTGTAAACGTCAATAGTTTTGCTTCTGATGAAGATCCACACTTGTTTGAAGCATTTTAACGTAAAAGACGTGAGATATCGCATAGATAGCGATTCGTTAGCAAATCGCGCCGGGAACTTCAATAGTTATGTTTCTGATGCAGATCAACGCTTGTTCGACGCTTTTTAACGTAAAACACGTGAGACATGGCATTGATAACGATTCATTTGCAATTTGCGCTGGGAAATTCAATAGTTACGTTTCTGATGCAGATCCACGCTTGTTTGACGCTTTGTAACGTAAACCACGTGAGATATCACATAGATGACGATTCATTTGCAATTTTCGTTGTAAACTTCAATACTTTCGATTCAGATGAAGATCCACGCTTGTTGGAAGCATTTCAAAGTAAAACACGTGAGATATCGCATAGATAGCGATTCGTTTGCAATTCGCGATGGGAACTTCAACAGTTATGTTTCTGATGCAGATCAACGCTTGTTCGACGCTTTTTAACGTAAAACACGTGAGATATCGCATAGATAGCGATTCGTTTTCAATTCGCGCTGGGAACTTCAATAGTTTCGTTTCTGATGCAGATCCACGCTTGTTTGACGTTTTTTAACGTAAAACGCGTGGGATATCGCATAGATAACGATTCATTTGCAATTCGGGCTGGGAAATTCAAAAGTAACGTTTCTGATGCAGATCATCGCTTGTTTGAAGCATTTTAACGTAAAACACGTGAGATATCGCATAGATAGCGATTCGTTTGCAATTCGCGCTGGGATCTTCAATAGTAATGTTTCTGATGCAGATCAACGCTTGTTCGACGCTTTTTAACGTAAAACACGTGAGATATCGCATAGATAACGATTCATTTGCCATTCGAGCTGGGAAATTCAATAGTTTCGTTTCTGATGCAGATCCACGCTTGTTTGATGTTTTTTAACGTAAAACACGTGAGATGACGCATAGATAACGATTCATTTGCAATTCGCGCAGGGAACTTCAATAGTTTCGTTTCTGATGCAGATCCACGCTTGTTTGACGCTTCTTAACGTAAAACACGTAAGATATCGCATAGATAACGATTCATTTGCAATTTGTGCTTGGAACTTCAATAGTTATGTTTCTGAAGCAGATCAACGTTTGTTCGACGCTTTTTAACGTAAAACACGTGAGATATCGCATAGATAACGATTCATTTGCAATTCGCGCTGGGAACTTCAATAGTTTCGTTTCTGATGCAGATCCACGCTTGTTTGACGTTTTTTAACGTAAAACACGTGAGATATAGCATAGATAACGATTCATTTGCAATTCGCGCTGGGAACTTCAATAGTTTCGTTTCTGATGCAGATCCACGCTTGTTTGACGCTTTTTAACGTAAAACACTTGAGATACCGCATAGATAACGATTCATTTGCAATTCTCGCAGGGAACTTCAATAGTTTCGTTTCTGATGCTGATCCACTCTTGTTTGACGCTTCTTAACGTAAAACACGTAAGATGTCGCATAGATCACGATTCATTTGCAATTTGTGCTTGGAACTTCAATAGTTATGTTTCTGATGCAGATCAACGTTTGTTCGACTCTTTTTAACGTAAAACACGTGAGATATCGCATAGATAACGATTCATTTGCAATTCGTGCTTGGAACATCAATAGTTATGTTTCTGATGCAGATCAACGATTGTTCGGCGCTTTATAACGTAAAACACGTGAGATACCGCATAGATAACGATTCATTTGCAATTCGCGCAGGGAACTTCAATAGTTACGTTTCTGATGCAGATCAACGCTTTTTCGACGCTTTTTAACGTTAAACACGTGAGATACCGCATAGATAACGATTCATTTGCAATTCGCGCAGGGAAATTCAATAGTTACGTTTCTGATGCAGATCAACGCTTGTTTGAAGCATTTTATGGCAAAACATGTGAGATATCGCATAGATAACGATACATTTGCAATTCGGGCTGGGAAATTCAATAGTAACGTTTCTGATGCAGATCATCGCTTGTTTGAAGCATTTTAACGTAAAACACGTGAGATATCGCATAGATAGCGATTAGTTTGCAATTCGCGCTGGGAACTTCAATAGTTACGTTTCTGATGCAGATCAACGCTTTTTCGACGCTTTTTAACGTAAAACACGTGAGATACCGCATAGATAACGATTCATTTGCAATTCGCGCTGGGAAATTCAATAGTTACGTTTCTGATGCAGATCAACGCTTGTTTGAAGCATTTTATGGTAAAACACGTGAGATATCGCATAGATAACGATTCGTTTGCAATTCGCGCTGGGAACTTCAATAGTTATGTTTCTGATGCAGATCAACGCTTGTTCGTCGCTTTATAACGTAAAACACGTGAGATATCGCAAAGATAGCGATTCGTTTTCAATTCGCGCTGGGAACTTCAATAGTTTCGTTTCTGATGCAGATCCACGCTTGTTTGACGTTTTTTAACGTAAAACACGTGAGATATCGCATAGATAACGATTCATTTGCAATTCGGGCTGGGAAATTCAATAGTAACGTTTCTGATGCAGATCATCGCTTGTTTGAAGCATTTTAACGTAAAACACGTGAGATATCGCATAGATAGCGATTCGTTTGCAATTCGCGCTGGGATCTTCAATAGTAATGTTTCTGATGCAGATCAACGCTTGTTCGACGCTTTTTAACGTAAAACACGTGAGATATCGCATAGATAACGATTCATTTGCAATTCGAGCTGGGAAATTCAATAGTTTCGTTTCTGATGCAGATCCACGCTTGTTTGATGTTTTTTAACGTAAAACACGTGAGATATCGCATAGATAACGATTCATTTGCAATTCGCGCAGGGAACTTCAATAGTTTCGTTTCTGATGCAGATCCACGCTTGTTTGACGCTTCTTAACGTAAAACACGTAAGATATCGCATAGATAACGATTCATTTGCAATTTGTTCTTGGAACTTCAATAGTTATGTTTCTGATGCAGATCAACGTTTGTTCGACGCCTTTTAACGTAAAACACGTGAGATATCGCATAGATAACGATTCATTTGCAATTCGCGCTGGGAACTTCAATAGTTTCTTTTCTGATGCAGATCCACGCTTGTTTGACGTTTTTTAGCGTAAAACACGTGAGATATAGCATAGATAACGATTCATTTGCAATTCGCGCAGGGAACTTCAATAGTTTCGTTTCTGATGCTGATCCACTCTTGTTTGACGCTTCTTAACGTAAAACACGTAAGATGTCGCATAGATCACGATTCATTTGCAATTTGTGCTTGGAACTTCAATAGTTATGTTTCTGATGCAGATCAACGTTTGTTCGACGCTTTTTAACGTAAAACACGTGAGATATCGCATAGATAACGATTCATTTGCAATTCGTGCTTGGAACATCAATAGTTATGTTTCTGATGCAGATCAACGATTGTTCGGCGCTTTATAACGTAAAACACGTGAGATAACGCATAGATAACGATTCATTTGCAATTCGCGCAGGGAACTTCAATAGTTACGTTTCTGATGCAGATCAACGCTTTTTCGACGCTTTTTAACGTAAAACACGTGAGATACCGCATAGATAACGATTCATTTGCAATTCGCGCTGGGAAATTCAATAGTTACGTTTCTGATGCAGATCAACGCTTGTTTGAAGCATTTTATGGTAAAACACGTGAGATATCGCATAGATAACGATTCATTTGCAATTCGGGCTGGGAAATTCAATAGTAACGTTTCTGATGCAGATCATCGCTTGTTTGAAGCATTTTAACGTAAAACACGTGAGATATCGCATAGATAGCGATTAGTTTGCAATTCGCGCTGGGAACTTCAATAGTTACGTTTCTGATGCAGATCAACGTTTGTTCGACGCTTTTTAACGTAAAACACGTGAGATATCGCATAGATAACGATTCATTTGCAATTCTCGCTGGGAAATTCAATAGTTACGTTTCTGATGCAGATCAACGCTTGTTTGAAGCATTTTATGGTAAAACACGTGAGATATCGCATAGATAACGATTCGTTTGCAATTCGCGCTGGGATCTTCAATAGTTATGTTTCTGATGCAGATCAACGCTTGTTCGGCGCTTTATAACGTAAAACACGTGAGATATCGCATAGATAACGATTCATTTGCAATTCGCGCAGTGAACTTCAATAGTTTCGTTTCTGATGAAGATCAACGCTTGTTTGACGCTTTTTAACGTAAAACAAGTGAGATATCGCATAGATAGCGATTCGTTTGCAATTCGCACTGGGAACTTCAATAGTTATGTTTCTGATGCAGATCAACGCTTGTTCGACGCTTTTTAACGTAAAACACGTGAGATATCGCATAGATAACGATTCATTTGCAATTCTCGCTGTAAACGTCAATAGTTTCGTTTCTGATGAAGATCCACGCTTGTTTGACGCTTTTTAACGTAAAACACGTGAGATATCGCATAGAGAGCGATTCGTTTGCAATTCGCGCAGGGAACTTCAATAGTTTCGTTTCTGATGAAGATCCACGCTTGTTCGACGCATTTTAACGTAAAACACGTGAGTTATCGCATAGATAACGATTCATTTGCAATTCGCGCAGGTAACTTCAATAGTTTCGTTTCTGATGCAGATCAACGCTTGTTTGACGCTTTTTAACGTAAAACACGTGAGATATCGCATAGATAACGATTAATTTGCAATTCTCGCTGTAAACGTCAATAGTTTCGTTTCTGATGAAGATCCACGTTTGTTTGACGCTTTTTAACGTAAAACACGTGAGATATCGCATAGATAGCGATTCGTTTGCAATTCGCGCTGGGATCTTCAATAGTTATGCTTCTGATGCAGATCAACGCATGTTCGACGCTTTTTAACGTAAAACACGTGAGATATCGCATAGATAAAGATTCATTTGCAATTCGGGCAGGGAACTTCAATAGTTATGTTTCTGATGCAGAACGACGCTTGTTCGACGCTTTTTAACGTAAAACACGTGAGATATCGCATAGATAGCGATTCGTTTGCAATTCGCACTGGGAACTTCAATAGTTATGTTTCTGATGCAGATCAACGCTTGTTCGACGCTTTTTAACGTATAACAAGTGAGATATCGCATAGATAACGATTCATTTGCAATTCGGGCTGGGAAATTCAATAGTAACGTTTCTGATGCAGATCATCGCTTGTTTGAAGCATTTTAACGTAAAACACGTGAGATATCGCATAGATAGCGATTCGTTTGCAATTCGCGCTGGGATCTTCAATAGTTATGTTTCTGATGCAGATCAACGCTTGTTCGACGCTTTTTAACGTAAAACACGTGAGATATCGCATAGATAGCGATTCGTTTGCATTTCGCGCTGGGAACTTCAATAGTTTCGTTTCTGATGCAGATCCACGCTTGTTTGACGCTTTTTAACTTAAAACACGTAAGATATCGCATAGATAACGATTCATTTGCAATTCGCGCAGGGAACTTCAATAGTTATGTTTCTGATGCAGAACGACGCTTGTTCGACGCTTTTTAACGTAAAAAACGTGAGATATCGCATAGATAACGATTCGTTTGCATTTCGCGCTGGGAACTTCAATAGTTTCGTTTCTGATGCAGATCCACGCTTGTTTGACGCTCTTTAACGTAAAACACGTAAGATATCGCATAGATAACGATTCATTTGCAATTCGCGCTGTTATCTTCAATAGTAATGTTTCTGATGCAGATCAACGCTTGTTCGACGCTTTTTAACGTAAAACACGTGAGATATCGCATAGATAACGATTCATACGCAATTCGAGCTGGGAAATTCAATAGTAACGTTTCTGATGCAGATCATCGATTGTTTGAACCATTCTAACGTAAAACACGTGAGATATCGCATAGACAGCGATTAGTTTGCAATTCGCGCTGGGAAATTCAATAGTTACGTTTCTGATGCAGATCATCGCTTGTTTGAAGCATTTTATCGTAAAACACGTGAGATATCGCATAGCTAGCGATTCGTTTGCAATTCTCGCAGGGAACTTCAATAGTTATGTTTCTGATGCAGATCAACGCTTGTTCGACGCTTTTTAACGTAAAACGCGTGGGATATCGCATAGATAGCGATTCCTTTGCAATTCGCCCTGGGAACTTTAATAGTTATGTTTCTGATGCAGATCAACGCTTGTTCGACGCTTTTCAACGTAAAACACGTGAGATATCGCATAGATAACGATTCATTTGCAATTCTCACTGTAAACGTCAATAGTTTTGCTTCTGATGAAGATCCACACTTGTTTGAAGCATTTTAACGTAAAAGACGTGAGATATCGCATAGATAGCGATTCGTTAGCAAATCGCGCCGGGAACTTAAATAGTTATGTTTCTGATGCAGATCAACGCTTGTTCGACGCTTTTTAACGTAAAACACGTGAGACATGGCATTGATAACGATTCATTTGCAATTTGCGCTGGGAAATTCAATAGTTACGTTTCTGATGCAGATCCACGCTTGTTTGACGCTTTGTAACGTAAACCACGTGAGATATCACATAGATGACGATTCATTTGCAATTTTCGTTGTAAACTTCAATACTTTCGATTCAGATGAAGATCCACGCTTGTTGGAAGCATTTCAAAGTAAAACACGTGAGATATCGCATAGATAGCGATTCGTTTGCAATTCGCGATGGGAACTTCAACAGTTATGTTTCTGATGCAGATCAACGCTTGTTCGACGCTTTTTAACGTAAAACACGTGAGATATCGCTTAGATAACGATTCATTTGCAATTCGCGCAGGGAACTTCAATAGTTTCGTTTCTGATGCTGATCAACGCTTGTATGAAGTTTTTTAACGTAAAACACGTGAGATATCGCATAGATAACGATTCATTTGCAAATTGCGCAGGCAACTTCAATAGTTTCGTTTCTGATGCTGATCTACGCTTGTTTGAAGCTTTTTAACGTAAAACACGTGAGATATCGCGTAGATAACGATTCATTTGCAATTTGCGCTGGGAACTTCTATAGTTTCGTATCTGATGCAGATCAACGCGTCTTTGACTCTTTTTAACGTAAAACACGTGAGATATCACATAGATAACGATATATTTGCAAATCGCGCAGGGAACATCAATAGTTTCGTTTCTGATGCTGATCAACGCTTGTTTGAAGCTTTTTAACGTAAAACACGTGAGACATCGCATAGATAAAGATTTATTTGCAAGTCGCGCAGGGAACTTCAATAGATTCGATTCTGATGCTGATCAACGCTTGTTTGACGCTTTTTAACGTAAAACACGTGAGATATTGCATAGATCACGATTTATATGCAATTTGCGCGGGAAACTTCAATACTTATGTTTCTGATGCAGATCAAAGCTTGTTCGACGTGTTTTAACGTAAAACACGGGTGACATCGCATAGATAACGATTTATTTGCAAATCGCGCAGGAAACTTCAATAATTTCGTTTCTGATGCTGATCAACGCTTATTTGAAGATTTTTAACGTAAAACACGTGAGATATCGCATAGATAACGATTCATTTGCAATTCGCACTGGGAACATAAATAGTTACGTTTCTGATGCAGACAAACGCTTGTTCGATGTGTTTTAACGTAAAACGCGTGAGATATCGCATAGATAACGATTTATTTGCAAATTGCGCAGGGAACTTCAATAGTTTCGTTTCTGATGCTGATCAACGCTTGTTTGAAGCTTTTTAACGTAAAACACGTGAGATATAGCATAGATAACGATTCATTTGCAATTGGCGCTGGGAACTTCTATAGCTTAGTTTCTTATGCAGATCAACGCTTTTTCGACGCGTTTTATCTTAAAACGTGTGAGATATCGCATAGATAACGATTTATTTGCAAATTGCCCAGTGAACATTAATAGTTTCGTTTCGGATGCTGATCAACGCTTGTTTGACGCTTTTTAACGTAAAACACGTGAGATATCGCGTAGATAACGATTCATTTGCAATTTGCGCTGGGAACTTCTATAGTTTCGTTTCTGATGCAGTTCAACGCGTGATTGACGCTTTTTAACGTAAAATACGTGAGATATCACATAGATAACGATATATTTGCAAATCGCGCAGGGAACATCAATAGTTTCGTTTCTGATGCTGATCAACGCTTGTTTGAAGCTTTTTAACGTAAAATACGTGAGATATCACGTAGATAAAGGTTTATTTGCAAATCGCGCAGGGAACTTCAATAGATTCGTTTCTGATGCTGATCAACGCTTGTGTGAAGCTTTTTAACGTAAAACACGTGAGATATCGCATAGATCACGATTCATATGCAATTTGCGCTGGAAACTTCAATAGTTAAGTTTCTGATGCAGATCAACGCTTGTTTAACGTGTTTTAATGTAAAACACGTGAGACATCGCATATACAACGATTTATTTGCAAATCGCGCTGGGAACTTCAATAATATCGTTTCTGATGCTGATCAACGCTTATTTGAAGATTTTTAACGTAAAACACGTGTGATATCGCATAGATTACGATTCAATTGCAATTCGCACTGGGAACATAAATAGTTACGTTTCTAATGCAGATCAACGCTTGTTCGATGTGTTTTAACGTAAAACGCGTGAGATATCGCGTAGATAGCGATTTATTTGCAAATCGCGCAGGGAACTTCAATAGTTTCGTTTCTGATGCTGATCAACGCTTGTTTGAAGCTTTTTAACGTAAAACACGTGAGATATCGCATAGATAACGATTCATTTGCAATTTGAGCTTGGAACTTCAATAGTTTCGTTTCTGATGCAGATCAACGCGTCTTTGACGCTTTTTAACGTAAAACGCTTGAGATACCGCATAGATATTGATTTATTTGCAAATTGCGCTGGGAACTTCAATAGTTTCGTTTCTGATGCTGATCAAAGCTTGTTTGAATGTTTTTAACGTAAAACACGTGAGATATCGCATAGATAACGATTTATTTGCAATTTGCGCTGGGAACTTCAATGGTATCGTTTCTGATGCAGATCAACGCGTCTTTGACGCTTTTTAACGTAAAACGCTTGAGATACCGCATAGATATTGATTTATTTGCAAATTGCGCTGGGAACTTCAATAGTTTCGTTTCTGATGCTGATCAACGCTTGTTTGAAGCTTTTTAACGTAAAACACGTGAGATGTCGCATAGATAATGATTCATTTGCAGTTCGTGCTGGGAACATCAATAGTTACGTTTCTGATGCAGATCAACGCTTTTTTGAAGCTTTTTAAAGTAAAACACGCGAGATATCGCATAGATAACGATTTGTTTGCAATTCGCGCTGGGAACATCAATAGCTATGTTTCAGATGCAGATCAACACTTGTTCGACGCATTTTAACGTAAAACACGTGAGTTATCGCATAGATAAAGATTCATTTGCAATTCGCGCAGGGAACTTCAATAGTTTCGTTTTTGATGCAGATCCACGCTTGTTTGACGCTTCTTAACGTAAAACACGTAAGATATCGCATAGATAACGATTCATTTGCAATTTGTGCTTGGAACTTCAATAGTTATGTTTCTGATGCAGATCAACGTTTGTTCGACGCTTTTTAACGTAAAACACGTAAGATATCGCATAGATAACGATTCATTTGCAATTCGAGCGGGGAACTTTAATAGTTTCGTTTCTTATGCAGATCACCGCTTGTTTGGCGTGTTTTAACGTAAAACACGTGAGATATATCATAGATAACGATTCATTTGCTATTCGCGCTGGGAACTTCAATAGTTATGTTTCTGATGAAGATCCACGCTTGTTCGACGCATTTTAACGTAAAACACGTGAGTTATCGCATAGATAACGATTCATTTGCA
Organism: Solenopsis invicta; assembly: GCF_016802725.1. NCBI lineage: Eukaryota > Metazoa > Arthropoda > Insecta > Hymenoptera > Formicidae > Solenopsis > Solenopsis invicta. Next base: position 12,732,491 of record NC_052674.1, on the reverse strand, counting down.
ATTCGCGAAGGGAACTTCAATAGTTTCGTTTCTGATGCAGATCAACGCTTGTTTGACGCTTTTTAACGTAAAACACGTGAGATATCGCATAGATAACGATTAATTTGCAATTCTCGCTGTAAACGTCAATAGTTTCGTTTCTGATGAAGATCCACGCTTGTTTGACGCTTTTTAACGTAAAACACGTGAGATATCGCATAGACAGCGATTCGTTTGCAATTCGCGCTGGGATATTCAATAGTTATGTTTCTGATGCAGATCAACGCTTGTTCGACGCTTTTTAACGTAAAACTCGTGAGATATCGCATAGATAAAAATTTCATTTGCAATTCGCGCAGGGAACTTCAATACTTTCGTTTCTGATGCAGATCCACGCTTGTTTGACGCTTCTTAACGTAAAACACGTAAGATATCGCATAGATAACGATTTATTTGCAATTTGTGCTTGGAACTTCAATAGTTATGTTTCTGATGCAGATCAACGTTTGTTCGACGCTTTTTAACGTAAAATACGTGAGATATCGCATAGATAACGATTCATTTGCAATTCGCGCTGGGAACTTCAATAGTTTCGTTTCTGATGCGGATCAACGCTTGTTTGACGCTTTTTAACGTAAAACACGTGAGATATCGCATAGATAGCGATTCGTTTGCAATTCGCGCTGGGATCTTCAATAGTTTCGTTTCTGATGCAGATCAACGCTTGTTTGACGCTTTTTAACGTAAAACACGTGAGATATCGCATAGATAGCGATTCGTTTGCAATTCGCGCTGGGATCTTCAATAGTTATGTTTCTGATGCAGATCAACGCTTGTTCGACGCTTTTTAACGTAAAACACGTGAGATATCGCATAGATAGCGATTCGTTTTCAATTCGCGCTGGGAACTTCAATAGTTTCGTTTCTGATGCAGATCCACGCTTGTTTGACGTTTTTTAACGTAAAACACGTGAGATATCGCATAGATAACGATTCATTTGCAATTCGCGCAGGGAACTTCAATAGTTTCGTTTCTGATGCCGATCAACGCTTGTTTGACGCTTTTTAACGTAAAACACGTGAGATATCGCATAGATAGCGATTCGTTTGCAATTCGCGCGGGGAACTTCAATAGTTTCGTTTCTGATGAGGATCAACGATTGTTTGACTCTTTTAAACGTAAAACACGAAAGATATCGCATAGATAACGATTCGTTTGCAATTCGCGCTGGGAACTTCAATAGTTATGTTTCTGATGAAGATCCACGCTTGTTCGACGCATTTTAACGTAAAACACGTGAGTTATCGCATAGATAACGATTAATTTGCAATTCTCGCTGTAAACGTCAATAGTTTCGTTTCTGATGAAGATCCACGCTTGTTTGACGCTTTTTAACGTAAAACACGTGAGATACCGCATAGATAGCGATTCGTTTGCAATTCGCGCTGGGATCTTCAATAGTTATGTTTCTGATGCAGATCAACGCTTGTTCGACGCTTTTTAACGTAAAACACGTGAGATATCGCATAGATAACGATTCATTTGCAATTCGCGCAGGGAACTTCAATAGTTATATTTCTGATGAAGATCCACGCTTGTTCGACGCATTTTAACGTAAAACACGTGAGTTATCGCATAGATAAAGATTCATTTGCAATTCGCGCAGGGAACTTCAATAGTTTCGTTTCTGATGCAGATCCACGCTTGTTTGACGCTTCTTAACGTAAAACACGTAAGATATCGCATAGATAACGATTTATTTGCAATTTGTGCTTGGAACTTCAATAATTATGTTTCTGATGCAGATCAACGTTTGTTCGACGCTTTTTAACGTAAAATAAGTGAGATAACGCATAGATAACGATTCATTTGCAATTCGCGCTGGGAACTTCAATAGTTTCGTTTCTGATGCAGATCAACGCTTGTTTGACGCTTTTTAACGTAAAACACGTGAGTTATCGCATAGATAACGATTCATTTGCAATTCGCGCAGGGAACTTCAATAGTTTCGTTTCTGACGCAGATCAACGCTTGTTTGACGCTTTTTAACGTAAAACACGTGAGATATCGCATAGATAACGATTAATTTGCAATTCTCGCTGTAAACGTCAATAGTTTCGTTTCTGATGAAGATCCACGCTTGTTTGACGCTTTTTAACGTAAAACACGTGAGATATCGCATAGATAGCGATTCGTTTGCAATTCGCGCTGGGATCTTCAATAGTAATGTTTCTGATGCAGATCAACGCTTGTTCGACGCTTTTTAACGTAAAACACGTGAGATATCGCATAGATAACGATTCATTTGCAATTCGGGCTGGGAAATTCAATAGTAACGTTTCTGATGCAGATCATCGCTTGTTGGAAGCATTTTAACGTAAAACACGTGAGAAATCGCATAGATAGCGATTAGTTTGCAATTCGCGCTGGGAAATTCAATAGTTACGTTTCTGATGCAGATCAACCCTTGTTTGAAGCATTTTAACGTAAAACACGTGAGATATCGCATAGATAGCGATTCGTTTGCAATTCGCGCTTGGAACTTCAATAGTTATGTTTCTGATGAAGATCCACGCTTGTTCGACGCATTTTAACGTAAAACACGTGAGTTATCGCATAGATAACGATTCATTTGCAATTCGCGCAGGGAACTTCCATAGTTTCGTTTCTGATGCAGATCAACGCTTGTTTGACGCTTTTTAACGTAAAACACGTGAGATATCGCATAGATAGCGATTAGTTTGCAATTTGCGATGGGAACTTCAATAGTTATGTTTCTGATGCAGATCAACGCTTGTTTGACGCTTTTTAACGTAAAACACGTGAGATATCGCATAGATAACGATTAATTTGCAATTCTCGCTGTAAACGTCAATAGTTTCGTTTCTGATGAAGATCCACACTTGTTTGACGCTTTTTAACGTAAAACACGTGAGATATCGCATAGACAGCGATTCGTTTGCAATTCGCGCTGGGATCTTCAATAGTTATGTTTCTGATGCAGATCAACGTTTGTTCGACGCTTTTTAACGTAAAAAACGTGAAATATCGCATAGATAACGATTCATTTGCAATTCACGCTGGGAAATTCAATAGTTACGTTTCTGATGCAGATCAACCCTTGTTTGAAGCATTTTAACGTAAAACACGTGAGATATCGCATAGATAGCGATTCGTTTGCAATTCGCGCTGGGAACTTCAATAGTTATATTTCTGATGAAGATCCCCGCTTGTTCGACGCATTTTAACGTAAAACACGTGAGTTATCGCATAGATAAAGATTCATTTGCAATTCGCGCAGGGAACTTCAATAGTTTCGTTTCTGATGCAGATCAACGCTTGTTTGACGCTTTTTAACGTAAAACACGTGAGATATCGCATAGATAGCGATTCGTTTGCAATTCGCGCTGGGATCTTCAATAGTAGTGTTTCTGATGCAGATCAACGCTTGTTCGACGCTTTTTAACGTAAAACACGTGAGATATCGCATAGATAACGATTCATTTGCAATTCGAGCTGGGAAATTTAATAGTAACGTTTCTGATGCAGATCATCGCTTGTTTGAAGCTTTTTAACGTAAAACACGTGAGATATCGCATAGATAGCGATTAGTTTGCAATTCGCGCTGGGAAATTCAATAGTTACGTTTCTGATGCAGATCAACCCTTGTTTTAAGCATTTTAACGTAAAACACGTGAGATATCGCATAGATAGCGATTCGTTTGCAATTCGCGCTGGGAACTTCAATAGTTGTGTTTCTGATGAAGATCCACGCTTGTTCGACGCATTTTAACGTAAAACACGTGAGTTATCGCATAGATAACGATTCATTTGCAATTCGCGCAGGGAACTTCAATAGTTTCGTTTCTGATGCCGATCAACGCTTGTTTGACGCTTTTTAACGTAAAACACGTGAGATATCGCATAGATAGCGATTCGTTTGCAATTCGCGCTGGGATCTTCAATAGTTATGTTTCTGATGCAGATCAACGCTTGTTCGACGCTTTTTAACGTAAAACACGTGAGATATCGCATAGATAGCGATTCGTTTGCAATTCGCGCTGGGAAATTCAATAGTTTCGTTTCTGATGCAGATCCACGCTTGTTTGACGTTTTTTAACGTAAAACACGTGAGATATCGCATAGATAACGATTCATTTGCAATTCGCGCAGGGAACTTCAATAGTTTCGTTTCTGATGAAGATCAACGCTTGTTTGACGCTTTTAAACGTAAAACACGAAAGATATCGCATAGATAACGATTCGTTTGCAATTCGCGCTGGGAACATCAGTAGTTATGTTTCTGATGAAGATCCACGCTTGTTCGACGCATTTTAACGTAAAACACGTGAGTTATCGCATAGATAACGATTCATTTGCAATTCGCGCAGGGAACTTCAATAGTTTCGTTTCTGATGCCGATCAACGCTTGTTTGACGCTTTTTAACGTAAAACACGTGAGATATCGCATAGATAACGATTAATTTGCAATTCTCGCTGTAAACGTCAATAGTTTCGTTTCTGATGAAGATCCACGCTTGTTTGACGCTTTTTAACGTAAAACACGTGAGATATCGCATAGATAGCGATTCGTTTGCAATTCGCGCTGGGATCTTCAATAGTTATGTTTCTGATGCAGATCAACGCTTGTTCGACGCTTTTTAACGTAAAACACGTGAGATATCGCATAGATAACGATTCATTTGCAATTCGGGCTGGGAAATTCAATAGAAACGTTTCTGATGCAGATCCACGCTTGTTTGAAGCTTTTTAACGTAAAACACGTAAGATATCGCATAGATAACGATTCATTTGCAATTCGCGCAGGGAACGTCAATAGTTATATTTCTGATGAAGATCCACGCTTGTTCGACGCATTTTAACGTAAAATACGTGAGTTATCGCATAGATAAAGATTCATTTGCAATTCGCGCAGGGAACTACAATAGTTTCGTTTCTGATGCAGATCCACGCTTGTTTGACGCTTCTTAACGTAAAACACGTAAGATATCGCATAGATAACGATTTATTTGCAATTTGTGCTTGGAACTTCAATAGTTATGTTTCTGATGCAGATCAACGTTTGTTCGACGCTTTTTAACGTAAAATAAGTGAGATAACGCATAGATAACGATTCATTTGCAATTCGCGCTGGGAACTTCAATAGTTTCGTTTCTGATGCGGATCAACGCTTGTTTGACGCTTTTTAACGTAAAACACGTGTGATATCGCATAGATAGCGATTCGTATGCAATTCGCGCTGGGATCTTCAATAGTTATGTTTCTGATGCAGATCAACGCTTGTTCGACGTTTTTTAACGTAAAATAAGTGAGATATCGCATAGATAACGATTCATTTGCAATTCGCGCTGATAACTTCAATAGTTTCGTTTCTGATGCGGATCAACGCTTGTATCACGCTTTTTAACGTAAAACACGTGAGATATCGCATAGATAGCGATTCGTTTGCAATTCGCGCAGGGAACTTCAATAGTTTCGTTTCTGATGCAGATCAACGCTTGTTTGACGCTTTTTAACGTAAAACACGTGAGTTATCGCATAGATAACGATTCATTTGCAATTCGCGCAGGGAACTTCAATAGTTTCGTTTCTGATGCAGATCAACGCTTGTTTGACGTTTTTTAACGTAAAACACGTGAGATATCGCATAGATAACGATTCATTTGCAATTCGCGCAGGGAACTTCAATAGTTTCGTTTCTGATGCAGATCAACGCTTGTTTGACGCTTTTTAACGTAAAACACGTGAGATATCGCATAGATAGCGATTAGTTTGCAATTCGCGCTGGGAAATTCAATAGTTATGTTTCTGATGCAGATCAACGCTTGTTTGACGCTTTTTAACGTAAAACACGTGAGATATCGCATAGATAACGATTAATTTGCAATTCTCGCTGTAAACGTCAATAGTTTCGTTTCTGATGAAGATCCACGCTTGTTTGACGCTTTTTAACGTAAAACACGTGAGATATCGCATAGATAGCGATTCGTTTGCAATTCGCACTGGGAACTTCAATAGTTATGTTTCTGATGCAGATCAACGTTTGTTCGACGCTTTTTAACGTAAAACACCTGAATTATGGCATAGATAACGATTAATTTGCAATTCGCGCAGGGAACTTCAATAGTTTCGTTTCTGATGCAGATCCACGCTTGTTTGACGCTTCTTAACGTAAAACACGTAAGATATCGCATAGATAACGATTTATTTGCAATTTGTACTTGGAACTTCAATAGTTATGTTTCTGATGCAGATCAACGTTTGTTCGACTCTTTTTAACGTAAAATACGTGAGATATCGCATAGATAACGATTCATTTGCAATTCGCGCTGGGAACTTCAATAGTTTCGTTTCTGACGCGGATCAACGCTTGTTTGACGCTTTTTAACGTAAAACACGTGAGATATCGCATAGATAGCGATTAGTTTGCAATTCGCGCAGGGAACTTCAATAGTTTCGTTTCTGATGCAGATCAACGCTTGTTTGACGCTTTTTAACGTAAAACACGTGAGTTATCGCATAGATAACGATTCATTTGCAATTCGCGCAGGGAACTTCAATAGTTTCGTTTCTGATGCAGATCAAAGCTTGTTTGACGCTTTTTAACGTAAAACACGTGAGATATCGCATAGATAACGATTCATTTGCAATTCGGGCTGGGAAATTCAATAGTAACGTTTCTGATGCAGATCATCGCTTGTTTGAAGCATTTTAACGTAAAAAACGTGAGATATCGCATAGATAGCGATTAGTTTGCAATTCGCGCTGGGAAATTCAATAGTTATGTTTCTGATGCAGATCAACGCTTGTTTGACGCTTTTTAACGTAAAACACGTGAGATATCGCATAGATAACGATTAATTTGCAATTCTCGCTGTAAACGTCAATAGTTTCGTTTCTGATGAAGATCCACGCTTGTTTGACGCTTTTTAACTTAAAACACGTGAGATATCGCATAGATAGCGATTCGTTTGCAATTCGCACTGGGAAATTCAATAGTTATGTTTCTGATGCAGATCAACGTTTGTTCGACGCTTTTTAACGTAAAACACGTGAGATATCGCATAGATAACGATTCATTTGCAATTCACGCTGGGAAATTCAATAGTTACGTTTCTGATGCAGATCAACCCTTGTTTGAAGCATTTTAACGTAAAACACGTGAGATATCGCATAGATAGCGATTCGTTTGCAATTCGCGCTGGGAACTTCAATAGTTATATTTCTGATGAAGATCCACGCTTGTTCGACGCATTTTAACGTAAAACACGTGAGTTATCGCATTGATAAAGATTCATTTGCAATTCGCGCAGGGAACTTCAATAGTTTCGTTTCTGATGCAGATCAACGCTTGTTTGACGCTTTTTAACGTAAAACACGTGAGATATCGCATAGATAGCGATTCGTTTGCAATTCGCGCTGGGATCTTCAATAGTAATGTTTCTGATGCAGATCAACGCTTGTTTGACGCTTTTTAACGTAAAACACGTGAGTTATCGCATAGATAACGATTCATTTGCAATTCGCGCAGGAAACTTCAATAGTTTCGTTTCTGATGCAGATCAACGCTTGTTTGACGCTTTTTAACGTAAAACACGTGAGATATCGCATAGATAACGATTCATTTGCAATTCACGCTGGGAACTTCAATAGTTTCGTTTCTGATGCAGATCAACGCTTGTTTGACGCTTTTTAACGTAAAACACGTGAGATATCGCATAGATAGCGATTCGTTTGCAATTCGCGCTGGGATCTTCTATAGTTATGTTTCTGATGCAGATCAACGCTTGTTCGACGCTTTTTAACGTAAAACACGTGAGATATCGCATAGATAGCGATTCGTTTGCAATTCGCGCTGGGAAATTCAATAGTTTCGTTTCTGATGCAGATCCACGCTTGTTTGACGTTTTTTAACGTAAAACACGTGAGATATCGCATAGATAACGATTCATTTGCAATTCGCGCAGGGAACTTCAATAGTTTCGTTTCTGATGAAGATCAACGCTTGTTTGACGCTTTTTAACGTAAAACACGAAAGATATCGCATAGATAATGATTCGTTTGCAATTCGCGCTGGGAACTTCAATAGTTATGTTTCTGATGAAGATCCACGCTTGTTCGACGCATTTTAACGTAAAACACGTGAGTTATCGCATAGATAACGAATCATTTGCAATTCGCGCAGGGAACTTCAATAGTTTCGTTTCTGATGCAGATCAACGCTTGTTTGACGCTTTTTAACGTAAAACACGTGAGATATCGCATAGATAACGATTAATTTGCAATTCTCGCTGTAAACGTCAATAGTTTCGTTTCTGATGAAAATCCACGCATGTTTGACGCTTTTTAACGTAAAACACGTGAGATATCGCATAGATAGCGATTCGTTTGCAATTCGCGCTGGGATCTTCAATAGTTATGTTTCTGATGCAGATCAACGCTTGTTCGACGCTTTTTAACGTAAAACACGTGAGATATCGCATAGATAACGATTCATTTGCAATTCGGGCTGGGAAATTCAATAGTAACGTTTCTGATGCAGATCCACGCTTGTTTGAAGCTTTTTAACGTAAAACACGTAAGATATCGCATAGATATCGATTCATTTGCAATTCGCGCAGGGAACGTCAATAGTTATATTTCTGATGAAGATCCACGCTTGTTCGACGCATTTTAACGTAAAACACGTGAGTTATCGCATAGATAAAGATTCATTTGCAATTCGCGCAGGGAACTTCAATAGTTTCGTTTCTGATGCAGATCCACGCTTGTTTGACGCTTCTTAACGTAAAACACGTATGATATCGCATAGATAACGATTTATTTGCAATTTGTGCTTGGAACTTCAATAGTTATGTTTCTGATGCAGATCAACGTTTGTTCGACGCTTTTTAACGTAAAATACGTGAGATATCGCATAGATAACGATTAATTTGCAATTCGCGCTGGGAATTTCAATAGTTTCGTTTCTGATGCGGATTAACGATTGTTTGACGCTTTTTAACGTAAAACACGTGAGATATCGCATAGATAACGATTAATTTGCAATTCTCGCTGTAAACGTCAATAGTTTCGTTTCTGATGAAGATCCACGCTTGTTTGACGCTTTTTAACGTAAAACACGTGAGATATCGCATAGACAGCGATTCGTTTGCAATTCGCGCTGGGATCATCAATAGTTATGTTTCTGATGCAGATCAACGCTTGTTCGACGCTTATTAACGTAAAACACGTGAGATATCACATAGGTAACGATTCATTTGCAATTCGCGCTGGGTAATTCAATAGTTACGTTTCTCATGCAGATCAACGCTTGTTTGAAGCATTTTAACGTAAAACACATGAGATATCGCATAGATGACGATTCTTTTGCAATTCTCGCTGTAAATGTCATAATTTTCGTTTCTGATAAAGATCCACACTTGTTTGAAGCATTTTAACGGAAAACACGTGAGATATCGAATAGATAGCGATTCGTTTGCAATTCGCGCTGGGAACATCAATAGTTATGTTTCTGATGCAGATCTATGCTTGTTCAACGCTTATTAACGTAAAACAAGTGAGATATCGCATAGATAACGATTCATTTGCAATTCGCGCAGGCAAATTCAATAGATTCGTTTATGATGCAGATCAACGCTTGTTTGACGCTTTTTAACGTAAAACACGTGAGATATCGCATAGATAACGTTTCATTTGCAATTCTCGCTGTAAACGTCAATATTTTTGTTTCTGATGAAGATCTACGCTTGTTTGAAGCATTTCAACGTAAAACACGTGAGATATCGCATTGATAGCGATTCGTTTGCAATTCCCGCTGGGAAAAATCAATAGTTATGTTTCTTATGCAGTCTATGCTTGTTCGACGCTTATTAACGTAAAACACGTGAGATATCACAGAGATAACGATTCATTTGCATTTCGCGCTGGGAAATTTAATAGTTACGTTTCTGATGAAGATCCACGCTTTTTGAAGCATTTTAAGGTAAAACACGTGAGATATCGCACAGATAGCGATTCGTTTGCAATTGGCGCTGGGAACATCAATAGTTATGTTTCTGATGCAGATCTATGCTTGTTCGACGCTTATTAACGTAAAACAAGTGAGATATCGCATAGATAACGATTCATTTGCAACTCGCGCTGGGAAATTCAATAGTTACGTTTCTGATGCAGATCAACGCTTGTTTGAAGCATTTTAACGTAAAACACGTGAGAATTCGCATAGAAAGCGATTCAATGCAATTCGCGCTGGGAACATCAATAGTTATGTTTCTGATGCATATCTATGCTTGTTCGACGCTTATTAACGTAAAACACGTGAGATATCACATAGATAACGATTCATTTGCTATTCACGGTGGGTAATACAATAGTTACGTTTCTCATGCATATCAACGCTTGTTTGAAGCAATTTAACGTAAAACACGTGAGATATCGCATAGATAACGATTCATTTGCAATTCTCGCTGAAAACGTCAATAGTTTCCCTCGCCTCGATGCTCGGGTATATAAGGCGACGTTCGCCGGAGGCAGGCACCTTATTCGCTTCTGGCCGGTCCGCCGACTAGGAGTCATAGGTTGCCATCGAGATCGAGCGCCTCGGTCTCCGCAAAGCCACTTAGCTAGCAACCGCTTCCGCCTCCGATCCTAACTCCGTTTCCCGACTCGTCGACCTGAGCTCGAATAATTTGGGCCCTGTCAAGCCACTTGACGCGAATGCGATTTTCCATCCAGCCTCCCGAGTCCGACATCACTTCACGTACGGAGGTACGGTGCTCCGTGCCTCCACCAAGCGCACTTGGCGTGAGGGGGTGTCTTCCGGTGATCACTCGCGGTATTAACCGCCTCGCGACGGGCCGCGCGACAAATCGACAACAACGCACGGATCCGTGTACGCGCCGCTCTCACCGCACCGCATCTCACACGAGCGTCACGGCCACAATAGCAAGGCCGCCGCGATTCGGAAAAAAACACCCGACGAAGTTTTGCGAACCGCGTCTCGCGCGACAAGTGCGCTCGCCGAAGCCTGTGTAAATAGATTCCCATACCGCGTACGCCCCAGCATTTGTAAATAGCTTCCCATACCGCGTATGCCGAGTCGATATATATATCTTTAAGTTCCGAATTTCTGTATCGCGTCCGTCCGCGCGTTTAGATGGCGAATTGAGATCCGCGTCTCGACCACCGCCTGAGCACAGCTCCGGATTTCTCGAGCTGCGTACCGATCATAGTACTGCGTAAGTAGGCTAGTACCACTATGGGTAGACGACTGTGACTCACTGGCGCCGTGCCCCCACTTTTCTTATCACGGCGCACAGCATCACAGTCGTCTCCCCATAGTGATACTACTCGTCGATCTCTCCCCACCATCACCACTACCACCGCAGATAGCTGCCCACAACAGCGTGATCGGTGTTGTTATCTTATTTTGATCTTATTAATGCTAGAGCTTTAATAAATTTACGATTATACAGAGGGAATACTTACTACTACTACTACTACTACTACTTTACTATCGACCAATTTTGAATTTTTAATTTCTTAAGACTTATAACTGTTTTTAAGCTAATTTATGAGAGGTTGTTTTTTAAAAATACACAATTATTAAACATTTATTAAACATATATATTTATTATATATTCTTAAAAATATAGTAATTTATGTAGTTTGTTTAATAATCAAAGTAATTTTTATAAATTAATTTTTTTAGCCAGTTGGAAAGCATGCTCGGTATCCAGGTATTATATACATGAACACAGCGGCGTAACCAGGTTTATTTACTCTAAAACCGATGTATTGATCGCAGCACTGTAAATAACAATAATTATTATTATTAAGTAACAAATATGCCTAAAAAGTTATATAATGTACCAAGTTATATATATTTACTTGATAACTTTGTAAGTTCTGTATATCGTTATTAGCTCGAAAAAAATAATGTGGAATTCTTGCTCGGCAAATATACTAGAATATGCGATCATAAATATATTTACTTCGTTACAAATCTGTTTTTCAAGAATACTACGTACAGTTTTAATAAAATGCGTTACGGAATGTAAATCCATTTTAAAATCATTTTTTGACACTTCTATATTTATCCGCTTGATTAAAATATCTTTACAATAATTGACGCATTCAGTGATTGCTTCAAGTTTTTTCAAGCGTTCATTAATGCATACACATATTTCTTTAAGATTATCAAAAGTGTTTTTTTGGATTATTATTGCCCAGGGGTTAAATTTTCTTCTCTTTTTTGCAGCGTCTTGACGATTTTGTATATCAGGCTCTTCCCTGCAGTAGTTTTGCAAACCCTCAATAATTATAGATCGTTGACCATATGAAATTGTGAATAGTAGTAAGAAATCTTCTTTTATAAATTGCTGATCACGCATTTTCTCAGCCACGTCATCAGTCGTATCAAAATATTCGGATATAGTGTTAAAATCTTTTTGGAAATTATACCAGGCATTTGTTTTAAATGACACGCCAATAAAATCTTTTCCGATTAAACGAGCCGCTGGATATAAATCACCACTTTGTTCATCCTCTTCAAATCCGATAATTACTTTCTTACCAAAAGAAAGATTTAATTTATATATTGTAGGTAGAAGAAGTTGTTTCTCTACAAATTTGCACGAATTACTTGTTTTACATGATTCGGTATTGGTACAGCTGCTATCCGTTTTTCGTTTTGCCATGTCGTTAGTCACTGTACAATATATCGCAAGGTACTTATTAGCTTAATTAACAAACGTCTAATGAACGCTGTGCTGTCGATCTTATACACTGAAGATCGGTGCAATAGTGGGGCAGAAGGATTATCTATAAATCTTAATATACCATAGTGCCGCAAATCCGGACTCCCCAAAGTTAACACATAAAGGCAAACACATGCACGCGTTAGGTAATATGAAACCGCCTGCTACACGTCTCGCGATAAAAAACGAGTATCCCATACATTATTACGTCATCGTTTGGGCTTGTACATCATGTGTGAAGCAAAGCAGCGTTTTTATTTAATAGATAGACAAATAACAAATAAACGATATCAAAAACGTTAATATTAGAATTGATTTAAAACCGTTAATAATATAATATCTTTTCCTTATATCCTGTATTATATTTTTAAATGATAAATTCTATCCTTAATCTAATTTATTTTATTATCTATCTAACTATTTATCTAGTTAGTTATTAAAAAACGCTGCATCAGATATAATTGACACCATTCACTCTAACCTCGCTCAGGATGCTGAGACTGCGGCTGAGGCTGAGCTGTAGGGAAGAGGACACCGATAGATGTGTCGGTGGAGGTGAATGAATAGCCTGAGAAGGAAGAATCTATTTTATTACTATTATTGTTTCCGTGTTACAAAAAATGTATTCAGATATAAAACTTTATACAGCCCGTTCCGGAGATGTCTGCGATGTCTTGTCATCAAAAAAACTAGCGAGTAGAAATCCTGAGAATCAGCTGATGCTGCAGAAATCTTATAACTCGTTAGAGAGCATTTTGTAACATTCAGTATATCGAGAACTTTGAGCGAATAAAGTTCTGCGGTAAAATGAATCTCCGCGAAATAATAATTAAAGTACAGAGAGTTTTAATACCGCGCTCTTCGTATTTACGCCGTGTTTGTAATAGAGCCTGGTGTACACATTTACGGAGTGATTCACGACAAACTTTATTAAAAAAATTTAAATTTTTAATAAATCACACCACTTTACGTAATATTATAAAATGTTTTAATCGCGGATTGTTCTCTGGTGATCGTGACATCCTACATATTATTTATAACGAGATTGTGCGACGTGACTTACACAATACGGCTTACGTTAAAAATATTGTATCCAGGTATGATGAACGACGTTGTAAGTATAACAAATTTGCAGAAGTTGGCTGCAATTCGCTCATCTTAACGTATCAAGAAAGAGGAGGGAAGAGAGTAATCGACATAATAGATATTACATTTTATTAGACATACAAGAGATGCTAGCGAATGACGAGGACGATACATTTCTAATTGAGTGTATCGAGCAATTTGAAAACTGTATTCCAACCACGAGCCCTAACAATAACGAATTAATCGGTGAAAATAGCATCACTGATAACACTGCTAACACTGCAGATATTACGGATAATACTGGTACGATTAATGAGGAAAACAAACACGATATAAATAATGATCGTGACAACTCTAATGAATTTTTAATGGAGGGTGGAGGATGGCTGTGGCAGGAATTTCTAAAACTTCCTCAACCAACGGCGTTAGAAACGATACAGAGTGGTTACGTTAATGAAAAACCATTTGACGCTGTACAAGATGTCGGCTTAATTAATAACGCCGTTTGCGCTGATAATAATAATGGTATGAAGTTTCAATTTTTTATTGCTGAGTATATAAAATTAGTTATATCTAACAAGCTTCTAATGAATGATATTGGGTGGGTATGGTCAGAGTTTCCGCGGTTTTCTCAGGAACTATCGTTGGAAATGGAACGGGGCGTTGATGCTATACAGAGTATCTCTATGGTTAGACCCGTGACAATAACAGACAAATCGTTGGAAATGGTGCAGAACGATGATGATATACAAGACACCTCTTTAGTGGAGTCTACGACAATAACAGACGAGGTCACCGATATTAATAACGGTAAGATATTTATGTTTTATTGTTAAATAAATAAATAAATAAATAAATAAATAATTTGTATGATGCAGGGTCTGTACCTGTGAGTCATACGACGGAGGTCGTAAACTCGTTTAAACACCTTGAAGATTAAGTTAGTAATAAACACATTAAAAAAAACTTGTAGAAAAATTAAAATAGTGATCATTAATGTATTACTACAGGTATATCATCAATGCAAGTGGGGTGTGGTCGCTCTACTGCTGTAGAAGTGGTGGAAAAAGAAGAGTTGCACGAGATTAGGAGAGAAGGCGTGATAGATGTGGATCCTATTGAAGAAAGAGACGCGTTACAACACGCTCGAAATGAAGTCAGAGCCAATAACAGCTCAAAATGAAGTCGGAGACCCAATAACATTTAATATATCGAACGAGAACCAACGATATTTCCAACGGTTTGATGCGTACGGTCGTGAAATAACGCTCGTTATTTGTCAGGCTCCAGAGGCTACCGATCCATTAATGTGGCTGGATAAAGTACTTGTAGAAATACACGTATATCTTACAAATTCGAGTGATCCTGACGATTACATAGGTGTAACATTTACAGCCGATACTTTTTCACTTGGTCCAGTGTGGTTATCTTTCCGCTATGTACGCGATTTTCAGTATATAGACTTATGGGAACTAGTGAGCCGAGCCGCACAAAGCAATACAAATTTTTCTATTAACGATAGTTGTACGATAACATGTTGTGTAATACGTGGAGTAAACGGATGTTCGCGAAGAAAATTAACCCATGATAATGTTGCAAAACGGTCGATATTAACGATAACAAACACCGATAATTTATGCCTCCCACGTTCATTAGTAACAGCTTTGGCATATGCAGAACGCGGTGAAATTCGTTCGGGTGAGTTACATCGTTATTGGATGGCTATACGTTTGGCTAGGGGTAAACTACAAAAAGAAAAGGCGCTCGAGCTTGTAAGAAATGCTAAAATAGATATACCGCCTAATGGTTTCTCTATATCGGAGTTAGAGTATTTTCAAAAATATTTAGCAAACGCAGGTGTAGCTATAGTTGTATACGAGGTTGAAACGCTAGGGCATGGTGGAGAGCCTTTATATGATGGGATGGCTTATGTAATAAATTCATTCACCAGCGTCGTACATACTCTGCGTGTTCTATATTATCGAAGATTACACCATTTTGAGCCGATTCTAAATTTACGTGCCGCTGTAGGAAGTAGGGGTTTTTGCGTGTTTTGCAATGTAGCGTATACTAGAATAAGCGATCATAAATGTTCGCGCAAATGTAATCGTTGTATGGGCCAACCACGGTGTATAATAACCGCAAATCCCCGTATTAAATGTAATTCTTGTAAACGCTCTTTTATAACAACGATTGTTTTCAACAACATTTAAAAAACCCATACGACGACACAAATAAGAAAAAAAAAAAAATAAAAAAAGTGTTTGCGATACATTAAAAATATGTGACACGTGCTCAAGATTTATTGCAATAGATAAAAAAAGGGAACATGATTGTAATGCGGTATATTGTAAAACATGTAAAGATTTTTGTCATATTAACCATTTATGCTATATGTAGCCTATAAAACAAACTACCGATAAACGACCAAAAATATTGTTTTTATTTTATGATTTTGAAACACAACAAAACACACGCATTAGAGGGGATGATAAAAAACGTGTACATGTACCAAATTTATGTGTTGTGCAACAAACATGTACTTATTGTTTAGAAGATAATGATGATGATATGACAAAATTATGTCAATATTGCGGTATACGTGAATATGTATTTGATCAAGACCCTGTAAAGCAACTTGTTGATTTAGCTACAAAGCCACTACGCTCGTTTAGTCGTACAATTTGTATCGCCCATAATGCGAAAGCTTTTGATGCTCAATTTATTTTGAGACATTTTGCTACGAGAGGTGGTGTAAATGAGATGCCGTCAATAATACTAAATGGTACAAATATTGTTGTAATGACGATAGGGCACACGACATTTCTCGATAGTTTAAATTATCTTCATATGCCATTAAGTGCTTTACCAAAAGCTTTTGAACTTAACGGTTGTACTACAAAAGGTATATTTCCACATTTATTTAATACACCTGAAAATCAAAATTATATAGGACCGTTACCAGATTTGAAATATTATTCAAGTTGTTATATGCAAAATAATGAGCGCGAACGGTTTTTATCTTGTTTTACTAAAGCAAAACAATTAAATTATATATTTGATTTTAAAAAAGAAATCGTACATTATTGTAAAAATGATGTGACGATATTACGTAAAGCCTGCTTAGCTTTTCGTAAAATGTTTATTAAATGTGGTATGGTTTGCCCTTTCGAGGAAAGTACCACAATAGCATCAGCCTGTTCACGTGTTTATCGTAAAAATTTTCTTCAAAAAAATAAAATTGGTATTATACCAACGGGCGGTTATCGTTGGGGTCAAAATCAATCGCGTAAAGCTGTTTCTTGGTTGATTTGGACAGAGCACGAATTGGGTCGTGTTATAGCTCACGCTGGACATGGTCGTGAGACACGATTACCCGAAGGTGTTTTAGTTGACGGTTATTATGAAGAAATCAATAACGGCGTGACGATTAAACATGTTTTGCAATTCCACGGTTGTTATTGGCATGGTTGTACCCGGTGCTACACTGTAAATAGAAACCAAGGAATCGGTAATGATACAATGGATGCCCGTTTAGAACGTACTCAGTTTATTACAGCAAAAATTATAGCTGCTGGATATGTTTTAACAGAAATGTGGGAGTGCGATTATGAACGTATTTTAAAATCTAGAGAAGATATGCGTATATTTTTAAAAAATTATCCAGCTATATCTCAGCCTGCGTTAAATCCCCGCGATGCTTTTTATGGTGGTCGTACAGAGAACATGGTGTCTCTTTACGATGTAAAGGATAATGAGAAGATACATTAAAATTCTTTGATATAATTAATATTTGCCCTTACTTTTTGTATCAGAATGTATAACCATTTATATTAAAAAATTTTACAACAATTGCAAAGCTGTATTTTCCGCTAAACGCAGCCAATTTTTGATGATATATGAACAGCGGCTCTAAATCTTTGTATGTTTGAAATTGTGAAATTAACATTTAATTATATATTATTATATATATATTATTATATATCAAAGAAATTTTTTCATTTTTTTTTATTCATTAGAGATTAAATATGTGATTAATTATTTAAACACAATGTATAATTTTAAGTTGATCTTTATGCTTCAGAGTAGCTGTCATATGTATTATAGGCTTTTTATTGCTGAAGTAGTGCATATTCTGCGTTAAAAATAATATTTAGGTATATGTTTAAAATTTGATGAAAGCTAAAAGAAAAAGCTAGTCCAATGCAGCAATAAAAAACAAATCATACATATACTTAATTATAATTCTGATACAATACAAACTTTTTCTTTTATTATAATAATTTTATATGTTTAAGTATGATTTATAATAAAAACCTTTTTAAATTGTTCTTTATATACATACTTGCATATTATATATTCTGGATTAACCCTCCGTAGGCAATCTTGATCTTTTTTGTTTGAAGCAAAATTTTTAATCTCAAATTCTTTGCTTAAATTCAATTTTTTATTAAATAAAAGTTTTAACATTAAAGGAGTTAGTTTGATAATGTACGAATGTAGAAAACATTATAACCGTGAATTTTTTTATTTTTCCTTAGCTTTCTTAATTTGTGTCATACGACACAGAGAGACGGTCAAAGGACGTCCATAGGATCGACTTAGGACATGGATGACCCAAGGACGTCCTTGGGATTGACTTAGGACTTAGATGACCTAAGGACGTCCTTAGGCTCGGCTTAGGACTTAAACATCCCGAGATCGTCCTTTGGATTCAGTGTGCTGTGTGCGCGACTTAAAATTACGTCCAATGGGTATAACGATGGGTATAATGATTGTATATAAAATTCCTTTATTTTATTTAACATTTCTCGGGAAGTTCTGAAATTTTCATCCTATTATAATGTCCTAAGTTTGTCCCATTATTGTCCCGGGACATTCGGAACGAATTCAGGATCATCCCGAGGACGTCTTGTGCTATTAGGGATGGTATGGCCATTTGGTCAACAAAATTACTTCAGAAGAAATATCTCACAAAATACACGTAAAAAGTAACGATACAATAAGACTTTACCTATTCCAAATTGTACTTCCATCGACCTATTCAGCAAAGTTAGATATAATCAATATGTGTGTATGTATGTGTAAAATAGGTTTATACATATTAAGTAACGTATTTATATATTACCTGTATGAGTCTGGATTTGTTAATATCCAAAGACATACTAGAATTTGCGCACGAGAAGTGACAACTAGATAGTATGCCATTTGCTCCTGTTCTGACTAATAACAGAGCTAATTTATTTTCGAGCTCATTAGTAGTTTAGAGGTGCAATTCTAAAATGCGATTTAAATTGAATTGAATTGTACAATGCGGGTACAACTTCTTCAAGGAAGCCTTCTAATCTAGGTGGAGTAATTAAAGATTCACGTAAACAAAATTTTTTTTTAATAAGTAATAATATCATTAGGTGCTTTTCAACAAGAATGCCTGGGTGCCATATAGAAATTGACCTCCAGTGGATGTCCATTGCCCTTCCATAGCTCCATGGAATATCTGTCTCCATGATGGAAGTTAGATGGACGTCGATTAGAAATCCATGAAACATCCATAACTCTATGGGATTTTACTTCCATCATGGAAGTCAGATAGATCTCCATTAGACATCCATGTAATTTTCATAGCTCCATGGAATTTTACTTTCATCATGAAAGTAAGACAGTCCTCCATTAAACGTCTATTCAACTTTCATATCTTCAGGGGATTTTATTTCTACCATGGAAGTCAGATGGTCCATTAGAAATCCATAAAACCTCGATAGCTTCATGAAATTTTACTTCTATCAGGGAAGGCCAATAGACCTTCATTAGAAGTCCATGAAACCTTCATAACTCCATGGGATTTTATTTCCATCATGGAAGTCAGATGGACGTCCATTAGAAGTCCATAAAATCTTTATAGTTTCATGAGATTTTACTTCATAGAAGTCAAATAGATTCCGTAAAGCGTATAATTCACATGATGTAATCCTTGTTGATCACCAAAAGTTAAACAAGGATAAAATGTTATATTACGTACATCATGCGCTCTCTTTACGGAATTTGGTCATTATCTCTTTATCAAAACAATTATGTAACTAATTTGTTTATAACAATTATAACAACTATGACATTTAAAAAAGCGTCATATGTTTTTTTAGTAATTTTTCCCGGTGAATTGATTGGCACAATCAGTTCTCCTCCACAGTCACTAATTTGTTTATAACAATTAATTGCAAAATTAACTTTGGCAACGGGCTTTTTACGTCATTAATGTTTTTTCATGCTCTGAAACTATTTCTAATTGTTGTTTTTTAACTGATTTGGCCACGGGCAAAAACAAGTTTTAATCATTTACATAATTTATATTAAAAATATCTAAGGCTAAATAAACAAAGGGTTAATAAAAGTGTTTGCGCGATACTCAAGACGCCAGTTTCTTCTTGTTCAAACCAGCTTTACTTCAAATATAACTTTTTATTAACAATCTCACAAGTATACGTTTAGCTCAGTATTAAGGTTATTGTTCCGAAGATCTTAGGTTCGAATCCTGCCGGCGCCAATGCGTTTCAAAAATTTATAAAATAATACGCAATTGTAATTAGTGAATTAAAATGTTGTATGTGAAACAGTGAATACAGATTAAGCTATAAAAATAATAAAATCTGTTACAAATAATTTTTTTTACCGTCCATTAAACGTCCACTGAAGGTCCGAACCTCCACGACAGATGTCCATTAATAATCCATGTAACATCTGCTGAGACTCCATAAAGCCTCTACTAATGATCCACGTGACGTCGGTTTGTCATCCACTAAGGTTCTATGAACCCTTTATTAATGATCCACGTAACGTCTAATGGACATCCATTGTTAACGTCTAATGGATGTCCAATGGACGTTCGCAATGCGGAACTGTGGATGCCTAGCGGCCATCCATTGGATGTTCATGGGACGTTTATTGGAAGATCCTAACCTTTTTCAGCAGACGTCCATTGGAGGTTTTAGTTTTGTGTGGGGTGTGGCATAATGTGACACAGAGAGACACTGTGAAACACAGTTATGAAGTCTAATTGGATAGAGATAAGTTATCACACACAGTTACTAGAGTGCGTAAAAGACTGTAAAGAAAGAACAGATTTGAATTGAATTGGAAAATTCGGAAATCCATCTGTCAAAAATCCAAACCTATAAAAAAAGATTTGAATTGATAATTACTTCGCAATAAACAGAAGTGTTATTTTCGACTATGATAAGTTTTTTATAGTGTATAATTTATAGTTTTTAAAAAAACCGCTTTTTACAAATCGCTAGAAAAAAACCAGAAAAATTCTGGTTTTTTCTGAAAATCTGCTTTTTTGCGAAAAATTAATGTTTTTGCTATGTAAATGACATGCTACCTAATTTTACAATATTATTAAAGTAAGACAACTTATATAAGTACTGGAATTAATATTGAGCTAATTTTTATATTTTATATTTGGAATAATGTACATCACTTGAAATTTAATAATTATCGTAATTATTAAACAAACTGTTCTAAGAACAAATGTAATCTTAGCAACTAGTTTAAAGACTAATTTAAGTTAATATTTATATTAATTATTTAAAAAATTTTTTTTAAATATTAGCAAGTATCAAGAAGCATATACGTTTTATTTTATTTAAATACATAAATACATAATTAAATTTAAAAAAATACATAATACACAATTAAAAAATACATTAATTCTGTTTTTATTTATTTTTGTGATTTGCTTTTTGTTGCTCTTGTTTTTACATTATTATAAAAACTTTAGGGGCAGAAACTTAAAGATAGAAATTAACATTAGTTTAACTTTATGTGGACTGTTTTATAGTTATTTTTGATTAACACAGATTTTTAACTTTAGTTTGCCATATCCTAATCCGATGAAATCCTAAAGTGTAATCTCGTTTTATAGTTCACTTTTTCCTGTATATTGTGTTGTACTGACGGGTGCAACAAGATAAAATATTCAGGATTTGGTCTGTCTAAATGGTTGAAACCCACGAAAAGGATACTTGGAGAAGGACGGGCGGGATGGCAAATAACACTTTCACTTTCTTATTAACATTTTTATTCCCCAAACGTTATTATAAATAATTTCCCTTCTTAATGTAATCGAATCGCGGTGAACAGATCACGTGTTATCGCGCATTCGGCCGCTGGATGTTTTGCGGGGTGTCAGGTAACCGACTTATCACGGAGCGCGTACGTGCCGCTCGTACTTCACATTAAGAATCTCCTGCTGCCCATAATTAGGCAGTTTAAATTATAGTTTTGGTATTTCCAATATGGTGGGGCATTAGGCTCTCGCGATGACCATATATGGTCATGCTCGCGTCAATCGTCCGATGTTTACGCTGCTCGCACGATTGACAAATTCCGCAATCTTGCATTTCCGATGCAACAAGCGCTCGTGGCGTGATTATTGCTAAGCGGATATGCAAAACAATTAAAGTAACTAATAAGGCTATAACAATTGTTATAAATTTAATTATTTCAAATCATCTTCTAGACCTGCTATTATTTTATAAAAATGAAATTTAATCTATGTATTTTTTAATTTTTGCAATACAAGTTTTAAAATATTAATTAGACTGAAAGTGACAAGACAAAAAATCTAGTTGTCTCACGAATAGAAGTATATGGCAAACTATGGACTTGAACATAACCCTTGTGGAAATTTATCCGGACGTTCCATAAGTTAGTACTGGCTCCGTATGGGCATTACTGAGGTATCCAAAATAAAGTTTGCCAAACTCAAGGCCATTTAGGACCCAGCTAAGTATAACTTAGGCTTGCCTAGTTACAACTCGTATAGGACCCAGTTTGGTTTAGATTTTTCTCCCAAGGCAGTCGTACTTAGGTTTGCCCAGTTACAGTCCGTAAAATACTCAGTTTGGATTTTACTTTTATTCCAAAATAATTATACTTAAAAAATATGTTTAAATAAAAATTTCTTTCTTGTAAAAATAAGCAAAATTTAACTAAATCATTTTGTAAATCTAAAAAAATTATTTTTTTATAGAAAAAAATTACTTTTTGTTTTAACGCATTAAAACTCACAATCAGACCAACAAAGATGGTTAAAAAATAACAATTTGAAATAAGTCAGGAATGTAAAAAAACATTATTGATATAAAAAGCACGTGGCAAAAATCAATTTTGCAATTCATTTGTTTATAACAATTATAACAACTATAACAATTAAGAAGCATCATATCTGTTTTTCTAGTAATTTTTCCAATAAAATCGATTGGCGCAGTTTTTCTACAGTCAATTTTTAATAATTTGTTTATAACAATTAGTTGCAAAATAGATTTTTGCAACGTGTTTTTTACGTTAATATTGTTTTTTCATACTCCAGCACTATTTTCAATTGTTACTTTTTGACTATCTTTACTGGTTTGGGCATGAGCAAGAACAGGTTTTAATTATTTATATAGTTTATATAATTCATTTTTAAAATATCTAAAGCTAAACAATCAAAGGGCTAATGTTTGCGCAATACGCAAGTTTTTTCCTGTTTAAATCAGCTTTAGTTCAAATTTAACTTTTTATTAACATATTACAAATGTACGATTAGCTCAGTATCAGCGTGTTAGATTATGGTTCCACAGATCTTGGGTTCAAATCCAGGCGAGGCGTTTTTAAAAATTGTAAAATAATACGCAATTGTAATTAATGAAATAAAATTTTAAATGCGAAACAGTAAATACAGATATAAACTATAAAGATAGTAAGATCTGTTAATAAAAACTAAAAAAAATTTTTTTTATTTTTAAAACTAAAAGAAAAACGAGCTCAAATTTAAATTTTTGTATTGACCCAAGTTTGAAAACTAATACAAGCCCTGAAAAAAAACGTGACAATCCAAAGTTGGGCCAAGATAGATGTCCTAACTTGGGCCTCAAACAAAGTAAGGAAAGCTAAACTGGACCAGTTTACAGCCTAAACAGAATTTCCACACGGGAAGTGTGGCGAGCTAAAGTTAAGAAATTATATCATAAAACAGGTAACTTTGATAATGATGAGGTATCACCATAGTATAACACTTTTTAAATTTTTCTTATAAATTTTTTTACTCCAGAGAAAAAACTGAAAAAATTTCCGAAAAATTTGAAAAAATAATACGGATTTTTTCCCAAGCCTTTAAAACTATAATATAATTCCTAATAAAAAAATACATTTTAGATAAAAAAGAATTTGTTATAATAATTTTAATAATAATAATTCAAAGCTGAAAATAGAAGAGTGTAAAATATTAAAAAATATTTAAGATTTTTTTTTATGAAAATATTTATCTCTTATTCTTAATATTAAACAGAATTTTATGGTGAATAGTTTTATTTTTTAATAACATAAAAGATACTTTCTTTAACGTGAGAAAGTATAAAATTATGTTAAGTATAAAATTATGTTTAAATATTAAATTATGTTATAAGATACAATTAGAATTCATCAATAAGGATAGTAACTCACTTTAGATAATTATTTCATTAAGAGCTTCACATTAGAGAAAGTTTCTCTTATGTTATTAAAAAATAAAACAATTTACCATAAAATTCAATATTAAGAATAAGGATAAATGTTTTCATAAAAAAAGAAATCTTTCTCTATTTTTGAACGTTTTACATTCTTCTATTTTAAGCTTACAAAATTATTATAACAAATTCTTAAAAAAAATTTTATTATTTTAGACTGACTGGACAAAACTACGCGTAAAAGTATTCATTAAATGATGCGTTTCCAAGATTTAAGTGTTAATGCAAAGATTTTTGAAAACATGGATTATTTAAGGAACATTTTAACATAATACAGAATTTATTTTTTTGCTTTTCCAAATCTTTATATGTTAATAATGAGAAAGTTTGTATTGTTTCTTATATGATTTCTTTAATATTTCTACATTTTCTGTAGAAATTTCTGTTCTTTTCTGCGAATGAGAGTTCTATCTCTTGTCGAAATTTTCTGTAAATATAATTTTCATTGTAAAATAATATTTTTCGCATCGTTACGACGCATAAGATTATTGTATGTACAGTATCAGCAGTGCGAAGTTGCACAGGCAACTAGCAAGCGGCGAGCCGGGTGAGCGCTTCCAGGCTCGCGGTTCACAGACGTATGTCTTTTTAAAAATCGGCGCTGGTTGGATTAGCTTTACTTACTAATTACTGTTTATGTAATAATGTTTTATTAAGCATTATAGAAAAAAATGAGGACTTTTCGACTCAGTTTTAGCAAGGAATAACGCTATATAATTAGTTGGTGCTTTTTAAGAAACACCCTGTATATCTCTTTTTGCTTGTTTTGTTGGCTTTTTATTCTTTTTTTATTGGTATTTTTAATTTTGTTGCACTTTTTTTATCTTTGCAATGTTTTTATAATATTAATATATCACATTTTAATAATATTTTAGGTGAACAATGGTCCCACTACAGAAAACTCATCAGGTCATCATTTTGTAAGGAGATGTTAAATCAATATGCTGTTATACAAAGTGAAAAAGCTGAAATCTTAATAACGTGTCTCAAAAGGCAAATAGAGGAAAAGCCAGGAGAAGCTATTGATATTTGCCCATTCATGTTCAATTGTACTCTTGATATTATCTGCGGTAATATATCGTTTTTTTTTAATTTACAATACATAATATAAAATTACAATATTTTTCAGAAAAAGAAAACACTTGTTAATGCATCACGTTATATATGTATACTACAATTATGTTATTAATTATTTTAAAGAAAGTGAATAAGATATATGAAACAAGTTGAAATTAAGAGAATGGCCATACTTCGGTAAAAAAAAAGAAATGAACATATATATTTAATTAATAAATTTAAGGCCGATGAACGAGCAATAACGGTTGTCACTTATAAAATATTTATTCCGTTACAAAGTCAGTGGGACGTTTCGGACTTACTTGTTCTTCTTCAGCCATGTACGAGTTATTTACATGATTTCGGATCGAGACAAATTAGATTCCTCCGTATTGAGTGTATGTCCGGATGTTACAATCTGTCTGTCATTTTTACCATGTTGACATGATGTAGATGTTCCGTAACGCTAATTCATTGGTGAGACGACGTTTTGTAAATGCGTGTCTCTGTGTGCGAATTTTAGTGTCAACAGGTGTCATAATTTGGGTAAATCAACAATAATAATACTATGGGGAAAGCAACAAACAAAGAACGGAGCGTGTCCGTTTTGCTCGATGTTAAATCTGAGACTCAGATTCAATAAAGATCGATTTCAATAAAGATTGGATCGACGTAATCAAACTCTTTTTTAAAAAAATTTTTTCTCTTATAATCTGTTTGAAAGATGTTATTACTTTTAATCCAAGGATCACTTTTGAAAACGTTTTTCATAATTTGACTTATTTTATCAGATGAAATTTTTTCAGCCAAAAAAGATTCTTGTAATTTTTGTTGAACGATTTCTTGTCTTTTCTCATGAATGTAATTTATTTCAGTAACTATATACTGAATTGTTGATGCTGGAAGTAATAACTTACTTTCTAGTTTTAAGTAAAATTGACCAACATTTTTTAGAAATAAATCTGATTCATCAGCATCGTATTGGGCATTACAAGGTTCATGTTGCACTATCATATTAGGTTGATCATCAATTTCAAGCAGTGTGTTGTTTAATGACTCTTCAGATTCAATAACAGGATTTTCAACAGTAACTATTTCTGCTTGATCATAACAATTTTTATGGATTTTTGATATGTGACTGGTAAAAGAAGATAACACAAAATACCTTCTTTTGCAATTTCGAAACGGACATTGGATTTGTTGATTTTTATTAATGTGCTGTTTCAAATGTTTTATAAGAAGATGAAAGTTATCAAATTCTTTCTTGCAAATGTTGATTGTACATACAAATTTCCCTCTTTAATCAGCAGAACAAGTTATAGACAGAAATGTTACATGTTTCTTTGAGTGTAATCCATGGGTTCGACGTAAGTGTG
Organism: Solenopsis invicta; assembly: GCF_016802725.1. Classification (NCBI taxonomy): domain Eukaryota; kingdom Metazoa; phylum Arthropoda; class Insecta; order Hymenoptera; family Formicidae; genus Solenopsis; species Solenopsis invicta. The sequence continues at coordinate 12,705,664 of NC_052674.1, read as the reverse complement.
CTCTTAAATATGTACCACTTTGGAATTTCTTACATCTATCATAACCACAATAATAAAAATGAGTAATGTTTTTATGATAAATATGGTGGTCTAAGTGTTTTTTCAAATATGGAGTTCCAAAATTGCAAAAGTTGCAGTAAAACATTCTAACCTGCAATTTGTTTAAAAAAAACAAACTTTAATTTAATTTATTTGCAATACGCACAAAAAATCTCAGGTAAAATTAGAAGTAAAGGAAATACCCACACAACACGCGTGACTGTTAGTCGACTAGTAGCCGACTTTTCTAAGTTGACTTAAAGGCGACTTTCAATAGTTGACTATAACTCGACAGCAATTAACTGTTTATTGACTATTTGTCGATTTTTGAAAGTCGACAAATGGTTAATAAATAGTCGACTGAAATATAACTCAAAGTCGACGAAAACTTTGTTCTTTTTATGACAAAAGATCTTATACTCTTTTAAGTTATTTATATCTTTTCGACAAAGCGAAAAGATATAAATGATAGATATTTTATCTAGCCAAAAAGACAATATAAAAAGAAATCTTAGTTTTAATTTGCTCGTAGCTCGTTAGCGTCCCTTACGGAAATGAACTATTGGAAAGCTAATAATCACTATTGACTTACAATAGTGATTATTCATTCTCTAATAGTGATTATGTAGCATCTAATAATTGGGTTATTCGCAATAATCATTTCCTAATAGTTTTTGAATGAGTGATTATTGATTTCATAATGAGATTATTTGCAATAATCATTCCCCAATAGTTCTTTTATGAAATGATTATTGATTTCATAATCAGGTTATTTGCAATAATCACCAGCACAGTACTTTTAATAGTTAATATATAAATGATTATTAGTCGACTATTCACAATAAACCCAATAAGAACTGGATTGTTTTATACGTTTATTAAACGCAAGTATGGTATAAAACAGGTATAGATATGTGGCAGATACGTATATAGGTAAAACGGTTTTTATACGTTAGTGCAATATATAGTACGTTTATAATAATCGTTCTTATCACATATATATAATACGGAACGTATTTTATACGTTGAAAAATGGTTTATAAAATGCCAGAAATATTTATAACACGTATAAAAATACTATCAAATACAATTATATACTAATTAAATAAACATTTCTTAAATACGTTTATGATTTGTAAAAGTTGTCCCTTTAAATAACCTATCAAAAATAGAATTTAATATCCAGGTATAATATACTTTTTAATGTAAATATGTTAATAAAAGTTTAAACGTAAATTATATTTATATGTTTTCATTGCAGCAATATTTAAACGAATAATAAACGTATTTTATACACATTCGGTATAGCTAATTAAAGGTTTATTGAAAACGTATATTATTTATGAAATGAAAAACATTTATAAATCATTTTAGAAATATCGAATATGGTTAAAATCCAAGACATTCAATTATTAATAGTTATTTTACACGTAAAAACATATTACGGTGCTCTCAAAAATCGAGCGATTTGCTTTGGTTTTGAATCTCAAACATAGACTTTGTACTATGTCTATGGTCTCAAAGCTTTTTCGCGACGCCAGTCTTCGCGTCTTCGCGGCTTGCGCGGCTTCCACTAGGTGGCCACGCCGCGGAAGATTTTCTCGTGAGTCGAGTGCGGCCACAAGCATTATATCTAGGCGCTACCGCGACTGTTTTTCTAAATCGCAGTTCAGTAAAACTTTTGGGAATTAATTGTTGTAATCTCGAGACGAAATTCGCTTTCGTTCTTTTCAAATGTGATGTGTATGTGGTTCGCTGTTCCACATAAAATTTTATATTTTTACGTGTAAATAACAATTTGTATTGTTATTAAATCTTGTATATAAATGTTTAATTCAAATTTAATCTTTATTTAATCCTTTTGAACCAAAAGGAAGAAATATTTTTTTGGAAACTATAACTTATTACGTTTAAATTATTGATTTATCAATCGTATTTTATACGACTATATAAATTGTAGTGACTAATAGTCGACAAATAGTCGACTCACAGTCAACTTATTGTCAACTTGAAAAGTCGACTGACAGTCAACTACTTTTGGGACATTCGTCTACTATCAGTCGACTCACAGTCGACTGACAGATTGACTTAAAAGTCAACTCTTGCCTTTTATAGTCAGCTTAAAGTCGGCTCATAGTCGACTTCGTGTTGTGTGGGTATGCTCAATATGGCCTAATATTCAATGTCATCTATTTGTTGTTTTTAATAGTTACATGGCAAATTAAACAAAATAAAGCGTACTTACTAATATATCATACTTACTTTAATTATGCTGCGAGTTGTCTAAATATAAAAATATAAATATAAACTTAATACTAAGCCACATCGGTCACATACGCACAAGATTTTACATTTATCGCATTCTTTTTATTTCAATTTTCTCATTGTTTTTTTTTTCAAACAGCGCCAGGTTTTTGTACATTAAAACTTTTTTAAATTAAATACATCTACTTGGGAGAAAACAAAAACATTTTTCAATAAGAATATAAAGATGGCATTACTTGGGTTTTGTTAAAAACAAATTATAGACACCGCCACTTGGATTTTATTTAAAAAATAAAGATAATACTGCTTGGATTTGTTAAAAATAGTACAGTATTTATTTAAAAGGGTAACATAATATTTTCTTCATAATTATAAATTGGCGCAATTTAAAAATTTTATACACTTTTTTTGTAAAAATACATATTTAAGTTAAATTAGATTACTCAATCTTAAAATTTTATTTATTTTTAAGTAAATACTACTAAAGTTGGAACAAGATTTTTCAATGAGAAAGCAAAAATAATACCACTTGTGTTTTGTATAAAAAATAATGGTTAAAAGCGCACGCACGCGCGCACACATACATACACACACACACACTTGGCACTTTCTTTTTACCTTCTTTTGAAAAACATAACTATTTTGTATTAATTTTGTTAACGTGAATTAAATCATGAGAAATTTTAATTTATTACCATTTATTATTTAATATGACTGTTTAGATCAGGCCAGTCTAAAATTCAGCTCGAAAGCCAAACGTTTTCATTCCTTCGTCACCTTGATATAATACTGAGACGAAGAATAAACAAAAAAAAAAAAATACATCTATCAGCTCTGCAAACATTCGAAGCTTTAGAGTCTTTTTTTGTTTCTCTATCTCGCTCTATCGAGGTGACGAATAAGGGTTGGTCTCGTGAATGGATTTTGGATAAACCTGATCTAAATAGTCGTATTAAATAATAAATTAAAATAATTAACATAAATTTAATAACTTTTACATGAAATTTAATATACATAACGCATAAACGTTTTTAGAAAATTTAATGTGAATGCGTATAAAATTAAATGTTCATGTACATGACATTTCAACACAAAGACAGAAAATATATCAATGTACATGTGTATGAAATTTAATATTTTTAATATAAAATCTAATAAATTTTACATAAAATTTAATATACGTAAATGAACATTTTTATAAAATTTAATGTTCATGTACATAACATTTCAACACAAAGACGGAAAATATATCAATGTACATGTGTATAAAGTTTAATATTCTATATATAATATCTAATAAACTTTATATAAAATTTAATATATATATATATGCATGAACTACAATGTATATGCACGTTAAATTCAATGCAGAGATTAAATATATATTAAATTAATTGCAATTAATTGCAATTATAAGTTTTTGAACAGTAAAAATAAATGTCAACTAGGGAAATGTGTGCATAATGCACCCGAAAATTCTAGATCTTTTTCTTTAATAATAATAATTATTCAAAATTCTCAAGATTTAATCCACATTAACTAAATTATTTTCAGATTTTTTATTCAACTAAAGAAAAGTGTGACAAAAAGGCCCGTTTTTACATCGTTTGTTATTAAATCAATGTTATGATTGAAGTGAGGAATAGCCATGCGTTTTGATGTACAAAAAAATATGTAAACATACTATGGATCTCGAGCATTAGCAACTGGATGAGGAAAGCCGATTCAAACATGTACGTACAAACGCCATTACGACTAATATTTTCACTATTAAATATAGCATCTTTATAAAATATTCTGTACTTTTAATGTTAAAATATGATATATAAAATTATAATGTATAAGACGTAATTTTTTATGTTTTCATTAACTGACGTAATTTTAACTAGCACCATCGGATTTCTCAACAACTAATATAAGAAATAATATTCGTTTTGCGTTCCCCGAATGAATTAAAAACGATTCTTTTCATCACACTCTTTTTTTTAGATATTTTAACAAAATCTTTACGTATAATTAACTAAAATTATAATCGAAAAAACCAAAAATCGCAATTTTTATACGTGTAAAAAAAAGTATACAAACACTTACCGTTGTATCCTTCGATTGACAGCAATAGATCGTAAAAAGTAGCATCAAATGTTTATACAAAAATCGAAAATTGAAAGGTTGTCTCACTTTGTCAAGGTAGATCTCACTGGAAGATTCACACTTCGAACGAGAGTTCGATTGTATCCAGCAGGGATTAAAAGGTAGTTGCGGATTCAATCTAAAGAACTCGATTGTATCTTGCAGAAAGAAAAAAGAGTTGCGACCCAATTGAAAGAGAGTTCGATTGTATCCTGCAGAAAGTAAAGAGAGTAATAGAGGGAGGAAAGGAAGGGTAGTGAAATAATACTGGGTATATAAGTATTTTGAAAAATATAATAAAAATCTTACTAGAGAGAGAAGGTAGTCTTATGGAGAGTAAAAATAATGGATGGCTAAGACTTACTTTTGGATGAAATTTATGAAGGTGCAAATAATTTGGTGTTTGGCGGAGCGGATTCAGCTTACAACGGTGGACGGCTGGTCAACGGTCGGCACTCAGAGTATTTGGAAGTTGCAGAAGAACTCGTTGACTAAATTCTCACAGCGCCACGTCAAATTTAAGTGTGATGAATACGAATCCGAACGTCCGAACAAATTCGGACATATAATGTCACGGAATGTGCGACAGATCGAACTGGAGTGAATTATGAATCGCGAACAACGAATGGCGAAAAATGAGCGAAATGCTCAGGAGCTCCTTCTTTTTATACCCAATTCTGCCTATGGTTCCTATGGGATTTTAATCCGCAGGTGTACTGTCTCTTATTGTTACCCACGCGTTCTCAGAACGTTCGGTTTCTAATCTGTTTTTCATCTGCGTAATCCATCCTGTCGGTTAGGTTCCTTAGAAGATCGTTACCTATTAATTGCGCGACAAGTGTTTCGTGTCGATGGGCTCAATCATCCGCGTTTCAACGCTTGCTTCCGCCAAAACCGGCACGTGTCAAGCGTAGACCAACCGTATTGACTCGACCGGACAATCTTAGCTTATTTGCGCGGTTAAGATAGACCATTTGTTCGCGATTTTCGGTTGCTTGGCCGCATCGATTTCGAAAAAAAAGAATTGTTACTCCGCAGAACGTAATACCCACCCGCCTTAGACAAATGTTGGGGGTACACAACTAAGAAGGATAATTCTTTTTTTTCGCGGGTATTTTTTCTTCAAGGGAGGATCCACATGTAAGATTTCTCTTAGATGTGTATCCTGAGGTTCTAAGGGAGGAGCAGGAAAGGAAAAATACATCTTTTTCTTAATCCTTTCGTGCTCTTTTTACAATACAAGTTTCTTTTTCTTACAAGGAGTTAGTTTCCTTATTTCGCTTGCTTATTATATATGTATATTTTATATATATATATATATTTTTTTTTTTTACGTACATATAAGAATACATGCGCGTTGACAGCTCAATCACAATTACTGATGTGACATTCGATTGGTTAATATAATGATGTGAGACATCCTCTTATTTCAGAAATGACATTATTAAACTATAAGTTCGAATATTGAAACACGTGTATGTTCCGGGGTTTTACTGTTTAATCCTTACATCCCTTTTTTATCTCTCCGTTTTTTCACATCTTCTGGCCTTTACCTGGGCAAAGCATCTGTGGCTTCCCCCACTCTTAGGGTCTCACTCCGTGCTTGCAGGCCCACGGATGCCGTTTTCGATGCAGTTTAGCGTCAGTTTGCCAGCGTGGGCATCGCAGTGCATCTCGTCGAGTTTTTCCTTTTACGTTAAATATAAGTAACGAGTGCGGGATTGATTGGCTGGTTGACGCGGGTAAAAAGTGGTTCAATTAGTTTTACTTAATGTAATGGATTTGCGAGATTTTTACCTTGCATGGAATGTAAGGGAGAGCGACAGCAGGGAGGGAAAAAGCCTCCTTATTTTTCGTTGGATATTTGAAAGGTTTTTTTTTTAGAGAAAACTTCAAAGTAATTTTTGTTACAAGAAGGAGGAAGTTTCATTCTCTATCTTAGTTCAAATTATATGTATATGTATATATATATTTTTTTTTATTAGTAAAGTGATCGTGCCATCAAAAAATTATTTAAATCAAGGTATTGTGGTTTACATAACTATCAACTTACTAATAAATCTCTCTAAAAGACCTATTTTCTGCCTTGTATAAAAATCATTACTTTTTAAGAGGAAAAGTTTGCTGGAGTTATACGTTCTAGGCGATAGTTAATATTACAATTGCTTCATTGTTATTCATAGATGCTTAACAATTATGTTTATTGCTCGCGATAATCGGCATGACAAACTTTTCCTGATCTTAAACTTATCCTAGCGATCTTTACGATTTAGTTTACCTATTTACTCGTAGATAGGTAGGTATATTTGTATTATATAGAAGCAGGAAAGAAAAAGGCGACCACCAAATCTCCTTCCTTTTTCATTCGTGTTCTTGGTTACTTATTCATTTGTTGTTAATTACTTTACAATATTTAAGACGTTGATATTTTATGCTTGTATACATAACTAAATGTTTACATTTGTTGTGTAATATTTACTTAAATAATAATATAATTAGCTGAGGTAACATTAGATAAGATAATAAACTTTAATCCTTAATTATTTTACTAAGAGCAAGTGATTTTTGTAACGAAAAAATTTTTCTAATTGACTTTTGAAAGAAATATGTTGATATTTTAATTCAAAATGATTCTTTGAGTACATTCTATATGATTTTCTATTAATTCATTTTTTATTATATTTAAATTAATTTTAAATATTTTAAAGTCTGCTACTATATATAAACTTATTGTTAGGCTGCGTTCCGATATACACTGCAAGTACTGAAAATCTATAGTTCACGTTACGTATACTATAGATTTTCAGTACTGGCAGTGAATTTCGGAACGCAGCCTTAGTCTAGGACAGTTCCAATGTCCTAGGACAGTTCCAACGTCCTCAAGTTTGACAGTCTGAATTTATATTGCTATTAGTGATCACAATTTGGTGTATTGTTGTACTATTAATTCATTCAAGATATCTCATGTATTTTTCATTAATGTAAGTAATCATTCAATAATTATTCCTTTCTTGATAATTTAATAAATTGTTAATTATATATTAGCTTTATGATATTAAATATTGTGTTATAATTAGAAATTATTTTATTCTTAAAATAATGCACAAAAATACTTGTCATTTTTGCTTACCTTTTCTATTAGAAATTATAAAATAATCATTATCGTCTGAAATGAAACACTATCAGAAACATTTTCCTGAGCTGACATAAAATTTATAAATATAATATGTAAAAGATTATGATAAAATTATGTTCATCATAATATGATAAAGACAACCAAAGTAATCTTTCAATCGTTAAAGTATTAAGTGCGCAAATTAATTCGGTGCATTTTTTGCGGAGCAATCGTTTTTAATTGAAACTTTTAATTGAAATGCGAAAAGAGTGCTCCGTCTCAAATGCTACTTGTCGATCGCCGTGTTGACAGTTGTTTCGTGAGGTCATAATGCCTTCTTCATCAAGGCATATTGGGTTTTGAGCACTTGGAGATACACACGTACGAACTACAAAGTGATGAAAAAACATTTAGTTTTAAAACAGAGTTATGATATAAAATGTAAAATACGGAATTAATTTGCACACCTAATAGTAACAAAGTAACATTTTTTATCAAATTTTTAAAGTAATTAAGACTATGAAACAAAATTATCTTTATTGTTTTTACGTTCATCTTTAAGTAAGCAAACATCCTAGATAGACAAAAAGATGTATCCTATGATCTATCCTCTTTCAAGAGCAATTCTAGTACCCATTGATTGAAGTCTTGAACATGTTTCAATCATTGGGTGCTGAAACTGTTTTTAAAATAAGATCCGCATCGATTGACGATTAAGATTAAACTTTGATCAATGGATGTTGGGACTGTTATTGAAAAAAATGACAGCAACTTGATAGCAACAACTTTGCAAGTACTAAATTTGATGTTGAAATGTTGCTATTTATTTGTTATTAATAGAATTGGAAATTACTTGAATGCAACCTTACGGACAAAATGCTGTCTCATCTTGTTCCAAGTTTATCAAACTTGGTTGCTGCAACATTGTTGGCAACATGACAACAAACTCATTGCATTTGGCTATCTGAGTTAATCGGTGCTGGGACAAACTTTATTTTTTCGAGAATAGAGTCCGCGTTGATCTAAGCTCTTTATCGAGCTTAGATCAATGGGTGCTGGGACTGTTCTCGAAAAAAATGACAGCAACTTGATAGCAACAACTTTGCAAGTACTAAATTCAATGTTGAAATGTTGCCATTTATTTGCCATTAATAGAATTGGAAATCACTTGAGTGCAACCTTACAGACAAAATGCTGTCTCACCTTGTCCCTAGTTTATCAAACTTGATTGCTGCAACATTGTTGGCAACATGACAACAAACTCACTGCATTTAGCTACCTGAGTTAATGAGTGCTGGGACAAACTTTATTCTTTCGAGAATAGAGTCCGCGTTGATCGACGCTCTTTATCGATCTTAGATCAATGGGTGCTGAGACTGTTCTCGAAAAAAATGACAGCAACTTGATAGCAACAACTTTGCAAGTAATAAATTCAATGTTGAAATGTTGCTATTTATTTGCCATTAATAGAATTGGAAATCACTCGAGTGCAACCATACAGACAAAATGCTGTCTCACCTTGTCCCGAGTTTATCGGACTTGGTTGCTGTAACATTGTTGGCAACATGACAACAAACCCACTGCATTTAGCTACCTGAGTTAATGAGTGCTGGGACAAACTTTTATTCTTTCGAGAATAGAGTCCGCGTTGATCGACGCTCTTTATCGAGCTTAGATCAATGGGTGCTGGGACTGTTCTCGAAAAAAATGACAGCAACTTGATAGCAACAACTTTGCAAGTACTAAATTCAATGTTGAAATGTTGCTATTTATTTGCCATTAATAGAATTGGAAATCACTCGAGTGCAACCTTACAGACAAAATGCTGTCTCACCTTGTCCCGAGTTTATCGAACTTGGTTGCTGCAACATTGTTGGCAACATGACAACAAACTCACTGCATTTGGCTACCTGAGTTAATGGGTGCTGGGACAAACTTTATTCTTTCAAGAACAGAGTCCGCGTTGATTGACGCTTTTAATCAAGCTTTAATTAATGGGTGCTGGGACTGTTCTTGAAAGAAGATAGAATCCGCATTGGTCCACGACTAAGATTAAATTTTAATTAGTGAGTGCTGGGATTCTTCTTTCGACAACGGAATCCACGTTGTTTGACGCTCTTATCGAGCTTCAATCAATATGTGCTGGAGGATGCTTTTGTCTATGTGGGATGCTAGGTTATTCAAAAATGAATTCGAGAACAAAAAAGTAATTTTGTTTTTGCTTAATTGGTTTTAATTACTTTAAAAGTTACTTAAAAATATGTTACTATATATTTTAATAAAATATTACTTTTGTCGCCTTTTCTATCAAAAAAACAACTGCTATTTAACTTTTTTCATCCAATGATTGGATAACAGCACTGGAAATAAATATTATTTGTATTCTTTATATTAATGTTTAAAAGTATTATAATACATTATAAATATTATAAATACATCTAAAAATATTATGTTACAAATTGGAATTAAATTAAAATAGGTTTTCATAATTTGCGAATTATACAAAACGTCAAATGAAAAAAAATGTATTCTCAAGAAAATATTTAGCATTAGAAGAAGAATTAGAAGTAAAGAATATTAAAAGTAAAATGAGACGTTTCTATAAGAAAAGTAAGTGCAATATTTAACGTTCCTAAAGCTACGTGATTTAAAAAATATAAAAACAATATTTTAGTAAAAACGACTAAAAAAAAAGTTTTTCACAAAAAGCGAAGTTGAAAAAATTTGGTAATATTATATTATAATACTAATGTAAAATATTTTATTCACACATAAATGAAAATGAGTTTACTAATTTTATCATTGTTTATATTTTCTTTTACATATTTTTAATATCTGTAGCTTTCAAGCCTCACAACTCGGAAAGTACTCAACGAAAATAAACTTTCTTGTAATGTTTTGGAAAGGTCTCGAGATAAGCTACAAGAATATGCAATAAAAAGTTAGGTGTTCCATTTAAAAAAGTTAATGTAATTTCGATCTGACCTTGGCGACGCCATCCAAAGTCAAACTGATAAGATCAGTAAATAGATCTTTTTAAACCCTACAACTTTTGTCTGAATCACTTTTTCCTAAAATGCTTAGTTTTCGAGATATTTCGCCGTCCCGGAACTTTTCTCGCACCCTGTATATTGCAGTTTACTAAAAAATAAAAAAAAATTTTGCAATTTGAAATTGAAAGAAAACTTTTAAGGAAACGATAAAATTATATATTTCATGTCGTTTTAAGAATACTAAAATAATGTTTTGGTGAGATTATGAGATAACTACGATGGCAAATCGTACTATTATAGTAAACAAAAATACGTAGAATAATACGCATAATATCAAGTAATTATAAAATAAAGTATAAAATTCCCACCGATAATGGTCTCCTCAGGAATACCGTTATTTTTGAAAAAGTTAAACAAGTCATTTCAATCCTTCCTAGATATAAATTTGCCTATAGGTCTATATAAAGAAACAATAGAAATACTATTATTTAAAAAGCTTTTACAAAAGATTGATATACAATCAATTTTTAATTCAGTTATTCTCCAAAAAAGCCTCCAGGTCGTGTAAAATAGTGTGTGTGTGTGTGCGCGCGTGTGCGCGTGTGCGCGCGCGCGTGTTTGTGTGTGTGTGTGTGTGAGTGTGTTTGTGTGTGTGTGTGTGTGTGTGTGTGTGTGTGTGTGTGTGTGTGTGTGTGTGTGTGTGTGTGTGTGTGTGTGTGTGTGTGTGTGTGAGCAGGGGATTGGAAGCAATATGTTGAGATAAATTTATTACTCTAAAATTTCGTTGATGTCGGCGGAGTTTGGGGGAAAAAAATGGGATAGATAGAGGGGAGAGAGACTGATATAGTGGCTTCGCTTGGGAGGTTTGGAAGAACAGAGCGAAGCTCTTCAAAGACAAACTCACGAGGGCCGATGGCATACGTGCCTCCGTGGTGAGGGGATGGAGCGACGGGATATGACGAGACGAGTGACTCCAACGTCTGGTGAGGACCGGGAGTGAAATAAAATCGAGGAGGGGGTGGTTCGTAAGGGATTTCTTCCAGTATTTCTATACTGGGATTTGGGGGGTGGGGAGGAGAGCATATACAAATCTCTTCGTATAGGAATTCCACGCTAGCGGTGGAATTTGCTGGAGAAGCAGGACTACTCGAGATTGGGGAGTAAGTAAGTGTCAAAGATATTGAGAGAGTGGGTGAAAAGGGTTGAAAATGTCGCGGGGATTGTTCGGGTTCCTGAGTAGTCCGAGAGAAGTCCTCGTAAGTGGCGTCAAAGAAGTATCGAACCCCGGCAAGTGGCTCTGGACGGGAGCGCGAATTTCTCACTTGAGGATGATTAAATGTTAAATAATAAAAAAAAAATAATAATAATAATAATAAAAAAGGGGTGGAGTGAATGTTCAGAGATTCACTGTTCGGAAAATCCTTGAACCACCTTTGTAGTGGAACTCGTGTAGTGGTCCGGACCCGTAAGAGATCTGGTCACAGTGACTGCGTGGATCCGCGACATTCTACGGTGGTGGACGGCGAGCACGGTTCCAGGTGTAATATGATGTTCTCACTCGCGAGAGAATTAGTTATGAAATTTCACCAAGTTTTTGAGTTCGGCACTTTGCACTAGGAGAACTTATTGCCACAAACGACTAAGTTTTAATTAAAGAGGTTCGATCGCACAGACTCGAGCATTCAGGATGCCACGGACTATGCGACGAGTAGGATCGGGATGGTAGTGACGGTAGTGATCGCTCCGCTGGAAAATTCTCTATTTTATACTATTGCTTCCTTTGTTCTAAGAGGGCCGTGTGCACCAATTTTGTTGTCTAAACGCCTACGCGCGGCCTAACCCTTTGCCTACGGGACACGTGTCCGGCATCGAGTTACGCCGTTCATTCAACGGGTCTCGTCACTTCTTTCTCGGTAATTATTGTTATGAGAACGTGCGCGACCCGTCATCTAATCACTAAGAATTGTGACAGATTTTGATTTAGTGTTCTATGGGCGCTAAGTTTCTGGAAGCCGAAAGTGATGTATACTTATGCCTTTCGGCTTCCTGATTTTAATATTTACCGATGGAGTTTTATACGTTTCCGGGGTCGAGCAACGTGTTACCTCGAAGGGCTCCCATAAATTATTTTTTGTGTCAGCGAGTTTATTCGTCCGGCTAATATGACGTTATTATTTGACACTTCTTTATAATTTATGGTGCTTTGATTTGCGACATTTCTTTTATAATTTATGATGTTTTGATTTTGGTGACATTTCTCACTTGCCTCAGTGGCGTATTTATGTCTTACTGTATTCCTGGAAATCGAAGTGAGATTAAGTGGGTCATCGTTGCTCGGCTTCCGTCACATAGTGTATCCGTCGTCAAAAGAAAAGAATCGTTACGTTGCTGGACGTAACAATTATTAATAAACAAAATTGTTAACAAGTATATCTGTCTAGGACTACATGCTCCCTTTATTTTACATTGTCTTTATAATTAAAAGTCTTAATATATGATATTAAAAAATGTAATTACTTTATATGTTATTACCTTTAAATCATCTGGATGACGAATAAATACCATAGGCACAAATAAATTCCATATTTTAAAAATTGGATAATATAGGTCACTTAATGTGATTAGAAGCTGCCAGAGAATATCTGAAAAATATGTAAGTATCTCATATATACAAATACACTTGACAGTAAAATGAAAGTATATAAATATACAAATTTCGAGAAAGTGAAACATCATTAAAAACGTTTATATAAGCATTTTTTTAAGTATACTTTTATCTTAAAGTCTCTACTTTTTATATCGATACTTGAGTAAACAATTTACTGATTTTTGACTAAGAATCGACGACGACCAACGAAGCAATATATAAGAGCTTAACGCTTGTAATTATTGTATCAAAAACGGTATTGAGAGTGCCGCAGTCAGTGAGAGAGGTATCCGATACAGCGGTTAACAAATTTCGGAGAAATATTTTGAAAGTTGTAACTTACCTGCTGATCCAAATAATAAAATAATGATTGGATAATGTTTTGATCTTGATATTTTATTTATTAATTTACTTTTTAAGGTCCGTTGCTATATCACATATTTGGTTTGATTCTGTCCATGGGGAAATTTTCCAAACTGAGAAATCACCACCTTTCTTAATAATCATCAGTCCATGATTAACGTAACACAGCTTACGACCAATCCGGCCGTTTACGACCGCATTTGACATATATGGGGTTAAGTATCCCAAAATACACCCGAGGTAAACATTGCTAATTTTTCTTTAAACATAAATTTTTGAGTTAGAATTATAAAGTTAAATATTCAACTAAAAATACAGGTATAAACAGATAATATATAGTATAAATATTAATATATTGTATAGTATATATTGCAGTTTACTAAAAAATAAAGAAAATATTTTGCGATTTAAAATTGAAAGAAAACTTTTAAGGAAACGATAAGATTACATATTTCATGTCGTTTTTAGAATACTAAAATAATGTCTTGGTGATATTATGAGTATCAGATCGATGGCAAATCGTACTATTTTAGTACACAATGTTTGGTAAACAATAATACATGGAATAATACGCACATATCAAGAGTTAGCCAGGCAACGGCGAGTTCCAAGGAAAAAGCTTACGAAATTATGAAAGAATTGGATGTCTGTCAACGATGTCCTTATGATTTTTGAAGGATTCACAGGCTACTCATCAGATGGTGAGTATAAACTAGCACAATAATTTCTACGTTTATATATATATAGTTATTAAAGCATCAAAAATGTCAATATTCTTATCGATGAAATCTGTTAAGATTAGCCTATTATTCTGTTTTATGTAAGATGACTCATTATTTCATCCTGTTTGAAATTCAAGGAACTTAACAAGGATAAAATGATACATGCGTATCATGTATGTAAAACGGAAAATATATAAAAGAAACTTTAGAATATCACACCAAAACCACATATTCGTTTGAAGTTAAACCTTTGCAAAATATCAAACAACAATAATAGGAATACAAATAAAAGCACAGCAACAAAATCCAATGCAACGGAATTCTATATGTTCCTCAATCAGAAATTAGACTCGTTAATATATTAGCCTTATTTTTATTAATATTGACGTTTTTTAATGAGCTTAAGCATTATTACATTTCATGATAAACCAATTTACTGACCTTTGATGAGGTTAATATAATTAAGTTGCTCTTAAACTTGATTATATTAGCACAGTTCACTTAGTTAATTTTTGGTACTCGTAATGGATAAACAATAAACGCGTCCACATACGTTTGTTGCCTCAAACGGACCAACGGACTTCACAGCAGATTCAATCAGAGTCAACAACGACGTCAATGACGGCCACGGAACAACGTTAGGTTATAATTCTCGCCATGGACATAGAAATATAGGGACAGAGAGCATTACGATGCGGGTGGTAGCTACTGCGGAATGTTGCGACGAGGTAAAGTGTGTCTAAGTCTGATTGGCCGTTACCGTGCGCGTGCACAAATGGAAGATGTTTTTTACGAGATCTCTTAAAGATATCTTTAAGACATCTTTTAGAGATGTATGAAAGATGTCTTTTACGAGACGTCTTGAAGATATCTTTCAGACATTATTTAAAGAAGTCTTCAAGATGTTTTGTTTAAGACATCTTTTAGATGCCTTGAAGATGTCTTTTTCAAGACATCTTTTCTGAGATGTCTTTAAGATGTCTTTTAGATGTCTTGAAGACATTAATGCTGCGAAATGTTTACTGGGATTGGTCCTCATTGGTCGATTGAATATTTTTCTCAAAAAGTTTACGTTTTTTAATTTTGCCTAGATTACAAACAGACGGAGGTTTAGACCAATTTGAAAAAATTCTGGGATATATAGAATACATGTGTTATTTCTGGCCAAATCTCTGATACAGTATATAAAAATTTTCCATTATTAATTTAATTATTATTTTATGTAACCATAACATTTTATTTTTATTAACACGTTAATTGCCACGCCGGTCCTTAGGTACTGGCGCTAGACTTTCCGTTCAGGTCTCGCTGGTAGAACCAACGGCAAAGGTCTGCCGTTGGGCAGACAGCCTTGCCTATCGACGGCCCGGAAAGGGGACGCTTGACGGCTAACTGTGGCATCAACGGAACGGCACGTAAAACCGGCGTGGCACTTATCGTATTAAATAATCACGTATTCCCAAGTACTAACTTTATCATAAAAGTAAAGTAAACACGTAGATTAAATAGTAGACGACGTTATATATACGAGGTGTGTTCAAAAAGTATCGCGAATTTTGAATTTTCGCGGGTTACGTATATTCGAATTTCGATCTTTTTGTGGCGTTATGTTGGTACTCATGTCTCTCACTTATGCCGACAAGCTCGGCCATTTTGAATGTTCACTTAATTGTTGACAGCTGCTTTGCTTGCACGTGTTTTGGATCGTCTTCGATTTTTACCTATTCAAAAAAATGGATCAAAGAACCTGTATCAAATTTTGTGTGAAAAACGAAATTAAGTGCGCGGATGCATTCCGAATGTTGACTGTGGCATACGGAGAAGCTACCTTGGACCGAAGCAACGTTTGTCGGTGGTACAAAATGTTCTCAGAAGGCCGAGAAGATGTGAACGACGAAGAGCGTGCCGGACGCCCGAGCACTTCAACAACAGACGAAAAAATTAATTAAGTGGAGAAAATGGTATTGGCCAATCGTCGAATCACCGTTAGAGAAGTTGCTGAGGACCTAAACATATCGATTGGCTCCTGCCATTCGATTTTTATCAATGATTTGGGCATGAGACGGGTCGCCGCGAAATTCGTACCAAAATTGCTCAATTGCGACCAAAAACAGCATCGCATGAACATTGCTAATGAGATGTTGGACTCTGTCCGCGACGACCCAAATTTGCTCCAGCGGGTCATAACTGGTGACGAATCGTGGGTTTATGGTTATGACGTGGAAACCAAAGCTCAATCATCTCAATGGAAGCTGCCGCACGAACCAAGACCGAAAAAAGCGCGCCAAGTTCGGTCGAATGTGAAAGTTTTGCTGACAGTTTTCTTCGATTGCAGGGGCGTGGTGCATCATGAGTTCTTGCCACAGGGTAGAACGGTCAATAAGGAATATTACCTGCAAGTTATGCGCAATTTGCGCGAAGCAATCCGCCAGAAACGCCCGGATTTGTGGAAGAACAAAAATTGGCTTTTGCACCACGATAACGCCCCTGCTCACACATCGTTGCTTGTGCGCGACTTTTTGGCCAAAAACAACACACTAATGATGCCGCAGCCACTGTATTCCCCAGATCTGGCCCCCTGTGACTTTTTCTTGTTCCCTAAACTGAAGAGGCCCATGAAAGGACGACGTTACGCTACGCTTGACGAGATAAAGACGGCATCGAAGGAGGAGCTGAACAAGATAAAAAATAATGATTTTTTGAAGAGCTTCGAAGATTGGAAAAACCGTTGGCACAAGTGTATAATATCTCATGGGGATTACTTTGAAGGGGACAAAATAGATATTCATGAATAAATAAATAATTTTTGAAAAAACACAAAATTCGCGATACTTTTTGAACACACCTCGTACATTTTTTTTCAACAAAAAATAAAAAATTTATAATTTTCCAAAACAATTCCATAATTATAAAAAATTTTTTATATTTTATCATATTTTTCCCGAAAACATCCCTGGTTAAAGTTTTCTCATAATTTTTATACGAATTGGAACATTTTTCGAAAATACTTACAATTAGAAATACTGAAAAAGTCTACATCTTTTCTTAGAACTTTTCATACATGTGAATTCTGAAATATTATGAGATTTCTCATTTCACAATTAAAAAAAAATACATTTTTAACTTTTTAGATATTATAACGTTTTATAAACAATTATACACATGTTCTAAAAAATAATACAAAAAAAATTTGAGAACAAGTTTCACCAGGGGCCTGTATGTACGTGTAACTCGGTCCTGTGCCGAAGCATCTGCCATCTAAGGAGCGTTTAGTGAACTACAAGTGCAAGTCGGTAAGTCAACTCCTACGGTAAAACGTGGGGACAACCATTTGCATAGAGCGTAGTTCTACTCAAAATTACAAAATTGTTAATATCAAAATCGAACATAACTATGAAGTGTTAGAAAGAAAATATTATCAATAAAAACTGTATAGAGAATTGTTGTACTTCTATAGATTACTTCGCATATCGGTAGATATCACTTCGAATTTAATGTTGTGTTTAATCATTTTATGCGTATTATAGGCGTAACTAAGGAGCGCGACACGTCTCAGGACCGTGCGTAATACAAAAGTTATAAGATCATGAATCATAAAACAATCTAATTATTTAATGTTTTATAATTCTACAAAAGTTATTGAAATTTCTTTTTAATATTTTAATAATTACATTTAAGTAATATTTTATTGTTACATAATTAAATAATTATTATTATACTATTATTACGTATATTATAACGTATGTGTACTGTAAAATTAAAATTTGTGCAATTTATTTATTATTTAAAATTCAAAGTTTTTAAAGTACTTTTTCAATTATATAAACCAATATAATTGAAAAGGTACTTTAAAAACTTTGAATATTAAATAATAAATAAATTGCTCAAATTTTAATTTTACAGTACACATACGTTATAATATACGTAATAATAGTATAATAATAATTATTTAATTATGTAATAATAAAATATTACTTAAATGTAATTATTAAAATATAAAAAAAAAAAATTTCAATAACTTTTGTAGAATTATAAAACATTAAATAATTAGACTGTTTTATGACTCATGATCTTATAACTTTTGTATTACGCACGGTCCTGAGACGATGTGTCGCGCTCCTTATTTACGCCGTCCGGCAGCATCGTTGCTAAGGCGTGAGGGATGGGAGGGGAGCAATAGGCGTGCGTCGAAAAATCTGGCCGAAAGTTGCAAGTAGCTGACAGCACTGCTAGAGTATTATGTGACGCCACGTAAAACGATAATCGTTGATTAATCGATTGCACATAAAATGTGCGTAAACTGTACAACGTTTCCCTAGCGTTGTATGCGAGTTTCGCAAACATCGCAAAAATGTTGGAAATAGTACGACGTTGTATATGTAAGGTATAATTGAATCGGAACATTTCTGGTTGCTTAGATATTACCGAACGCAATTTATACGACGAAACGCAAAACGTTGCGTTACATAAACGTCGTTGCAACATATATGCTATTATTGTACACTCTCGTATATGATTCAGCGTATATACACATCTTATAAGAATAAATCGATAAAACGGTGTCGCTGATACCGTTTATCGATTTATCACGCAAGACGGTCAAAATAATTTTACGAGCTTAGGCGTGTATACAGTTATCACAACTTTTGTTATCGCGGATCGGATGTTATTATTGTCTAACCGACATATAGGGTGTTTATTAATGGTTGTATACACCTTTTAAGTCATAAGAGGTGATTTACGACTTCACTCCATATAAATTACATGGAGTCAGTAGTCATAATTACGGCGCACTCTTCTGATAAAAGGTGTATATGTTACTGTAAAAGCCCGAACTACGGTTAATCCTAAGATTTTCCAGTAAAACCTAAGATTTATCAACTCTTAATGGTAAAAGTCCGAACAGTTCTGTGATCATCGTTCATTTCAAACTTTTACCACCATTCACTTGGTAAATCTTAGGATTTCCGTACCTTAAAGGCACGGTAAATGTTGAAAAAGACATGTCATAACGTGTTCGGCGCAAATTTTATTTGTGTTATTTTTTACTATTCAAGAAGTATTTTAAGGGTGTTTTCAAATGACTAGTTATTAAAAATTAATAAATAAAATTACCAAATGAAAATAATTTAAAATAGGTAGGGATTTGACTGATTAGTAATATAAATGATTAATAATTACTCTCATATGATACATAAAAATGTGTAAGGTTTTGACTGATAGTTAATTGAAATAAATGCTATACAAATATATATTTGTATAGCATAATTTATTATACATTTAATTTCTAATTAAAATCTTTAAAATACTTTTAATATAAATAATCATCTAAATAATTTATATTTCATTTATTTTAATCTCTATATCTGTGTCGCGCTTTCCTGCTTCACAAAAGTCACATTTATTTTCACGTTTATTTTAGTCTAGAAATACACGTGTACAGTTTGTGCCAGGTATGCCTGGGGTCCGATTCTAGGGTCCACGTTTTGTTCTTAGTTGTTTTTACGTTTATGACTATTATAAGTGGATGCTGCGTTAGCGATCATGAATGTATCGTAGTGTTAGTAAATTATGTTTTGACAGCCGGCCAATATAACCTCAGTTTTAATTGGTGAAATCTCAGAAATATTCCAAAGCTTAATTAAAAAGAAGCGGATCAAAGCCTTTGATAATTATCGTTACAAACACTGTTGACTATCCTTACATTTATTAAAGAATACGGTAATGTCTCGCACCAAGTCTTATTATTACCTGTAATCGTCAAAAAAACAGCTCACAAAGTATATTTTCTTATTGTCAAATAATAACATTTTTTATTTTCAAAACTGCAACTTATCTGATATATCAAAGGCTTCGATCCGTTTCTTTTCAATTAAGCTTTGGAATATTTCGGAGATTTCACCGATCAAAACTGAGGTTACATCGGCCGGCTGTCAAAACATAATTTACTAACACTACGATACATTCATGATCGTTGACGCAGCATCCAGCAGCATCCGCTTATAATAGTCATGAACGTAAAAACAACTAAGAACAAAACATGGACCCTAGAATCGGACCCCAGGCATACCTGGCACGAACTGTACAAGAGTTTTTGGCTCAACGAATGTCATCGACCAAGCACTGTACTCATATACACCGTATTGATATAGCCCCGTGTAACTTTTTCCTATTCCCGAAGCTAAAATTACCATTTCGAGGAAGGCGTTGTGAGTCAATTGAAGCCATAAAAAAAAAATTCGCTAAAGAAGCTGAAGCTCAATCAACCTACGAGGATTGGGTTAAGCGGTGGTGTGTTGCACTTGATGGGGCTTACTTTAAAGGCGACAAAATAAATTTTGATAGATAATTTAATTTTTCTGTGTTTCAATTAATAATTCCGGATATTTTTTTACACAGAGTATACATTCATATCATGTTTATGGTATCAAGAGTGAACAATCTTGAACAAAGTATTGGACGAAAACAGATAGATAAATCAACTACCTTCTCCCCCCCCCTCCTCACCCCTCACCATTCTTTAATGTGAAAGCGCGTATGAAGAATGCGCATAAAGAAACGCACCCGCGTTGAAGCCGCACGTTCGCACGGTGTGTTATTACGGTGTGCAGTAACAATCCTTAGAGGCACGGGCGCAATAATCAATTTGAATATTGTGAAGTACTCGTAAGTACTTTAAATTCAAAGTAATTTTTTATTTAACTAGCAAAAATTACACTTTTGTAATAACATTTTTAAGTATAAATTTATTTGGGTATTAATATTTAATATATAAATATTGTTTAGAATTAAAAATTTTTTCATTCGAGAAAGTTACTTGTATATTACTTTTACTGTTTTCACTTTATAGGCAAATATTCTGCTTTGGCTTTTTATTGCTATTACTTTATACTTAAAAAATTATAATATTGCAATGTTTACGGAATATTAATGTCATATTCCTGATATATTGCAGGCATATTGTTAATTTATGTTTCTGCAATGTCTCCGTAGTATTACAACATTGCAACATTGCTGGAATATTGCTGCAATTTTCTGTGCTACGTAGTGATCTAGTTATTAGGATTGTAAAATTTAAAAATTATTATTCGACGTTAAGAACCATTGTGACGAACATAATAGACTTATTTTATATTTTGTAAATGCAACTACGCGTAAGTTTAATCGCGTATTTTATATCGTAATATCATATATCTTTATTGTAAAATAAACACAGAAGTCTTCCATAATATAGCTTGTATTACTACTTTTTCGTTACCGATCATTGACGAATCAAATATTGTGTAATGCAGATTTCATGATCCTATATAGACAAAAAGACATCTTAAAGACTTCTTAAAGATGTCTTGCATGTCTTGTAAGATATCTTAATAATTGTCGTAAAGAAATCTTTTAGAAGTCTTACGCAACAGTTTTAGACATCTTTTCGATATCTTGAGATATCTAAAAGACATCTTGAAGATATCTTTAAAACTTCTTTACGATATCTTAAAAACATCTTGAAGATATCTTTAAGATATCTTAAAGATATCTTTAAGACATTTTTACGATATCTTAAAGACATCTTTAAGACATCTTTAAGATATCTTTATGATATTTTAAAGATGTCTTGAAGATATCTTTTAGATCTCTTTAAGATATCTTTAAAAGACACCTTGAAGATATTTGTAGTTCTGAGTGTATTTCAAATACAAAGAACAAAATATTAGTATACTTATATTAGTATTTGAATTACAATACAAAATACTGGCAATATTGATTTAAAATACAAAATATAAGTTATACTTTGTATTTCAAATCAAAAGATTTCCAATATTTTGTATTTTATAATTTAAATATTAAGATTGCCAATATTTTGTATTTTGTACTTGAAGTACTTTTTGCCCAGCCTTGATAATGCAGTAAGCCTTAAGCCTTAAAAAGTTGATCAACCATTATAGTCAATTATTCTCCTCACATTCGATTGTAATCATCCCATGGTCTACCGGCTTATTTAAACTTTACTATACCAATTTATAATAGAACCTAAACCTAAGCATACGGATATAAAACACGTTTTGGACGCAAAGAAACTGTTTGTAAGACAATAAAACTGTTAGATCATAATAATCACTTATATTATATAGACGTACGTAATTATTTTAGTAGTAATTACTTATTATAGTTTTTTCCTTATAGTAATTAATGACATTAATATTTTTTTCGTCACGCCATAATTAATTTGTATAAGGAATTTGCATTAAATTAAAGAGATAATAAATTTTGTCGTAAATATAATTTTAATAGAATTCATTATACATATTTTAAATCAATAAACTGGATAAACTAAAAATATATTTATATATCAAAATGTTACTTAGAATTATTGACTCGGTTTTTATAAATACATAATTGAACTTTTACATATAAATATAGCATATAAAATTAATATTGCACAATAAACTAAAAATAAAAATGACTATATCTTAAAATATTACTCAGTCAGAATTATTGTCATTTTTGAAATACTTATTGTACTATCGTAGAATACATAACAGTACGTACATCACAGTAACATTGCACAATAAACAAAAAAATACACACATATATAAAAATATATAAAAATATTATATAAAAATATTAGTCATGTCATAGTTATTGTGCTTTTTTTTAGTAATACCGCATCTTATTACATAACAGTAACATTGTACAATAAACAAAAAAAGATAAAAATCTGTATATAAAAATATTAATCATATGTTATAGAATGTTGGCTTGTTTTTTTAAGTAATATCGCATCTTATCACCAGCGTGTTAAAACCATCTTGTAATGTGTTTCTTAATCTCTGCGATACTATTAATCTTTCCATTATCTTTGGCATTAACTACACCTATAAAAAGATTAAGGATTAATATGAAATCAATAAAAATAGAAAATTGCATTTATTGTATACATAAATATATAATGTTCAAAAAGCCTTTCAAAAAATTGAAATTTCTCATATGTTGTAAGCAGGGATTGGAAGTAACGAGTTATTTGTAACAGCATTACCGTTATAGTTACCTTTTTTGGTAACAAATTAGTAACGGCGTTAATTTTTATTTTTTGTAACTGTAACGGTAACGTAGCTACAGTCTAGTAACGGTAATGAATTTAATAGTTACTTTCATCGTTACTTTTTAATTTATAATATAATTTTTAATCTTCATTATTCAATCAATATTCATAGTTCGTTGTTATATTATATTTAAGATCGTTTTGATGAATAGTTGTAAAATAAACCAATCACAGAATTGTATTAGCATAAAAACGAACTTTACATATGTCAACTTTTGTTTAAAGTAAATAGTAAATTAATACCGATAAAAATGTAATACTATATAAAGTAAAACATTTTCATGATTTAATTTTTACATTACATTACAAAGTAAAACCTTCAGATAAAAGTCAAACCTTTGTGACGTAATTATTTAACTTTCTATTAAAAATATCAATAAAAAATGTATGTAATTTATATTTAACAAATTCTATATGAATCTTATTCAGAAAATTCTATATAATTTTTGTAGTATTATTTATTTTAAGAACTGTAAGTTTAGAATTATATAAAAATTTTTAAACATAATCTAATTTTATTTTAAAATTAAAAAAGTAACAACAAAGTAACGAATCGTTACTATCTATGTAACGGTAACGGTCACGAGTTAATTTTGAGTCACTAACGAATAACGGTATAATTAGTTACTTTTTTGATTCGATAACGAGTAACAATAACAAGTTATTTTTAAAAAGTAACTTTCCATTCCCTGGTTGTAAGTACCAAAAAGCATACATTCATGTATATACGAAGGATACATAAACTGTAATAACTTTCTCAAATAATTAAAAGCACACATTAGTACTCTTTACTCTTCTTCAGCGATACATTGTTCAGCGTACACGGTAAACAAAAAACACAGCGATGTGAACTACACGATAAGAAGAGACCGAAAGAAGATACACGTACACGCGAATAGGAGTTATTAATACGCGACACAAGCTAATAAAAAATATATTACACAAAAAATATATATATACGCGCAAAATAATAATATAAAGAAATATAATAACAATAAAAATATATGCAAACATACATAGTAAGAAATAATAATATGCACAGATATAAAAATATATAAAAATAAAAAATCCGGTAATACCAATAAGCACAGAAAAACGCTTGTATATCACATTCCCGCAAGACAACTTGCGTACGTGTAAAAATAGATAGAAATTAAGTATTGTTTACTCTTCTTCAGTGATACATTGTTCTTAATATGTTATTACAAAGATGCACGCATTATTATATCCCTCATAATAATCATGTTAGCATATATCAAACTGTTTTAATGTAAAAACATATATTAATTACTCACTAATTATAATGTGAATAAACAGAGTATCTTTGATAGCAATCGATCCTTTGGCACCGGTCCAAGACATTTTGTGTCCTAATTCTTATGCCATTGTATGTGTCAAGATATTGGAGATCATTTTTTGGCTTGTATCATCACTTATTTGCATAATAGTTTGCTTCTGTTAAAAAATATTCAAATAGTATTATTTAAATATGAAAAAAAACATGTTCTTGATTTCATAGAACTATTTCAGCCGGTGAAAAATTATATACGTAAAAAAAGTGTAGAAGATATAAAGTGTACAATAAGTAATAAATCTTACAAGTAATTTACGAATTGCTTCATCGTTTTTAATCTATTATTAAATTCCCAAAATTCCCAAAATTCTTCTATAGATAATAATGGGAAATCGGGCAACAATGAGCAATATTAAATCATTGTTTTCGTTTTCGATCTCGTTATTTGGGAATTTCTCTTTTAAGATTGCGATTAGTTCCTTCATTTTTGACATACACTTATTATATTGTTGTTTGCTTTCAATTTTAAATTCATGAACTTCTTTACTTAAATTATCCATTTTATCCCACAACATATCTGACATAGAACAAACGTATTAAAATTTGAACATAATGTACGTATACTTAAAATTTGCTTAAATTAAATATTAATAATTGTTTTAATAAGAATGTTATGTACTCAAAGTCACATTTTCTTCAATTTGGAAAGTGATGTTCGGTTAACGCTGAGCGTTTATTTCTGGATATACCACTTTTCCCTTATTATACATGCCTTTGGTTTCACACTTACTACATGCATAATATCCTCCGTGGTTTTTAATACAACAAATATACGCTCTCGCAGGAGCATCACATATGAAACAATCAATAATAAATTTTAATACCATCATGGATATAGCCATTTTCTATAAGGCCTACTGCTTCTTCAATAAAATTTTTTAAAAATACTGCAGCAGCTGGAGGCTTTTGATATCCATGAAAAACGCCAATGAGAAATGGCGTTTTGTTTTGAAAATTTCTAAAACTTCCAAGAATTGGCCATAATTGACTCTTTGAACTTTTGGTAAGAGGTAGTCCATCTATGTTAATGGATAAACGAATTTCTTCAGGTATACATGTACCGGTACCATTTGTTTCTATAATGTGATGTAGGCTTTTGGTAATACCAAAATGAGTATATCGACCGTGTTTCATTGGTATACTTTCTGCCTTTCTTGGAGTTCTTAAGAATGTTCGTGAGTCTCATGGAAAGGATTGCATAGCCTTTTCTATTTTTAAAACTTTCAATAGACTGGTCACAGCAGATCTACAGATCTTATTATCATGGCTCCACTTGACCAGATTTTTTTGCAATCGATCAATATTTATACTATTATGTTCATTGTCTGATTCCGACAAAGAATCACTATCGTATTCGTCGGGCGATATAATTTGGTCTTCGACTATTGCTTCCTGTATGATTTCCGGGATAATTTTCTCTTGCACAATCTCTTGGATTATTTCATCTGGTGCGGTTTCCGAGATAGAGTCTGTTTGATCATTATTTACTTCCAGAAAGTGGTTGTCGTAATTTTCGACCAAATATACCATTTCGCTTTTGTGAGCTTGTAGATTATTTCTTATTTCTCTTACTGCATGCTGCGAAATTGTTCGCCGATACTTGTGACTATATTGCTTGTGCTTTGGCATGATTGCACACGGCAATATATGTTAAACTATAGATAAAATAAAGTTGTTTAGATCGATTAAATCATAATAGATATTAATACGGTATATAATTTTTTATTTCAATGAATTAAAATGGAAAAATATCTTAAAACGTATAATTTTTATTGTGGTTTATAAAAATATAGAAAAGTATAGAAGAATACGCTTTTTCTGAATATTTCTCTACAATTACACAATTACACAGTACAACAAAGAGTGACTCCAAAATCGGACATTTTTAGTTTATTTTGGTAGCCCTTGAAATTCTAATCAAATTGTATGCCAAACAATGCTACATGATGCGACATTAATGTAAAAAGAAATTAAAGTTGAGCACAGGCTTAGTTTTGGAGATACAGGGAGTCAAATGTGGCCAAATTCCCAATATTATCCAAGTACAAACACAAAAAAGGATGTTAAAACTTCTTTGATAATAGTGGTATTTTAAATAGAATTAGTCCGAATGATTCTGACCATCGTACTAAAAATCTATCCCCTCCAATTCTGTTTCTTAATTTTTTAAAGGAGTAAAACTGCCCCTAAAAGAAGTTTTTGCTCAATTTCTGGAAAACAAATAAAGATACGAAAAAATGTTTCAAATAACAGTTGTTTGTCTAGAAATTATGCACAAAAAAGGTTTCTTTTATTTTTTTCGTAGGAAATCTTTCATAGAAAAATTTTCACTCTTTGGCCGGAAACCGTGCCTCAAGAAAGATAATTTTTAAAAATATAAGGAATTTCTTCTTAAGGAATAGTTGTCAATTTCTAGTTCCTTTAGGTATTTTATATCAAGATACTTCAAATATCACATGCGGTGTAGTCACAGTTTGCAATACTTAAGATAACTAACACCTTTCTACAATTATATTTTAAAATATATTGACACTTATTTTTGTGATAATAGTTCCTTAAGAGGAAATTCCCTTTATTTTTAAAAATTACCTTTCTTCAGACGCAGTTTCCGGCCAAAGAGTGAATCCTACGAAAAAAGTAAAAGAAACCCTTTTTATGCAGAATTTCTAGACAAACAACTTTCATTCAAAACATTTTTTCTTATCTCTATCTGTTTTCCAGAAATTCAGCCAAAACTTCTTTTGAGGATAGTTTTATTCCTTTAAAAAATCAAGTATGGGTGATAACAGGGATGACAAAAGTGGATTTTTAGTATGGTAGTCAGAGAATTATTTGGACTAATTCTATATCTTGTAAAGCATAACTTTTTGATAACTTTACTTTAATACTCTTACACATAGAATAATGAAAAAAGTCGAATAATAATTTTTACATTTGTAATTTTGCAAAATGAAATACGTCTACAAAATGCAATCGATTTTTCAAAATAATTTTTTCAGTTTTTTTATAATTAATTTTTTTTATTATTTTACATATAAAAATATCAAGGTAAAGTCATCAAAAAGTGAATACTTTACGAGATGTTTCATATTTTGTATTAAAAATATTATGACAAAAATATCTCAGGAAATTTTTAACGAAAAAGAGCTTTATTAGAGTGCTTTGAAAACGTCTTGACGAAATCTACTTTTATCTCAAGGAAAAAATCAAGTTGCATTTAAGAAATTGGTTGATTATAAAATTTCTTAAAAACAACATCAACGACATGACTCACATCCGAATCATGTGTCCTCCTTTATACCAAATAAATTGTCTAAAACATTTTTTTCTACAATTAAATATAAAAAAGTTTTTGGAGTAATATATTAAAATGGGACATATATATTGTTGGAAGGGTATTTAGAGGAGTACAAAACTTGAAAAATATTATACGCAATATTTTGGGAATATTTTTTTTATAAAAGGCTTAAATTTTTTGTATTACATCCAAAAATCTGGACTTAATGTTTTGTACGTTTTGTTTGCCAATACACTCATCTTCAATTTTTCTTATCAAATTTCAGTAGTAATTAGTCAATATATTATTGACTTCCATGAAACGTTTTTCTATTTTTTTTGTCTTGATGAAAACGTTTATCACTCACAGTGCTTAAGTTTTATGGAAAGAAATTAAGATGTAAGTTCAGAAAATATACTTTAAGAGACATCGCACCTTTTTATACTATGAAATACATGTACTATTTCTTTAACCATAATCTCATAATTTGAAGACCGGGAATTCTCAAGAAAACTTATAACCATTTTTAAGGCTATCATCCATGCTCAAGTTTGATTCGTTTTTTAACGATAAAAAAAGAGCATAAACAGCCTTAAAAACAGTTATATAATAAGTTTCATTGGGAATTCCCGATATCCAAATTATGAGATTATGTTTAAAGAAAGGTTAGATGCACTTTGTATTACAAAAGTTGCAAATTCTCTAAAAGTATATTTTCAGCACTCACATCTTAATTTCTTTCCACAGAACTTTGGTGCTAGGAGTGATAAACATTTTCATCAAGCATCTAAAAAGTAAAGAAAGGTTTCATAAAGAAGTCAATAACATATTGACTGATTACTGCTGGAATCTGATCAGAGAAACTGAAGAAAAGTGTAAACGGTAAGTAAAACGTACAAAACATTAAATCCAAAATTTTGGCTATGTTATACAGGACATTAAAACTTTCATTCAATAAAAAAAATCTTCGAAAAAATTACGTATATATTTTCTTCAAGTTTGACTCCTAAATTTTTTTCCAACAATATATAAAACATATTTTTATAAGAAATTTTTATTTAAAAATTTTTTTTCTATTTTATACAATCATAGAACTCCAAAGCTTCAATGAAATGTAACTCAAAAACATGAGGGTAACCTGAGTAAAGAATTTAATGTTGTAGTGTCTTAATAATAATTTACATTTTATAGATAGTCGAAAAATCTCATATAATGTGCACACGTACATGGTTTGTCCGGAAAGTAATGTCAGTGATCTTTTTACAAAGAATTTATTGATCTTTTTGGTACAACATATCAAAATACTTCAAAGTAGGAACCTCTTGAGTTGACACATCGGCTCCAGCGAATTTTTCAGGCATCGAATGCGTCACGGTAGACCGTCTCCGGAATGTCCTTTAAAGCCGCGGTGCAAGCTGCTTTGATCCCCTCAATTGTTCCAAAATGCTTACTTTTTATGGGTCCCGTTGTCTAAAAAGTTAGGGTCAGCTTCGCACATGTACAAATTTTCCTGGCTCGTTTTAACACGATGCAATTTTTGACCGTCGGTTAGCATTTTCGGCACCATCTTTGCGCACACCTTCCGCATGTGTAGATTGTCCGTAACAATCTCATGAAGGATAGTTTTTAGTTTTTGATGTATATCTAATAATCACCGTCATCAAAGACCGTCGATTGAGTGTCCATTTAGTGTCACAGTTATTAGACAAACCAAAAACTATCGTTCATGAAACTGTTACGAACAATCTACACATGCGGAAAGTGTGCGCAAAGATAATGCCAAAAGCGTTAACAGACGACCAAAAATTGCGCCGAGCTAAAACGTGCTAGGAAAATTTGAACGTGTGCGAAACTAACACACTTGTGTGTTTCACAATCAGATTGACTCAGACGGGCCTGGGCGATTTCGCTTCTCCGGAAAGCGCGATGAGCTCTCAACGCTCCCGTGGGTACAACGCGCCTTTAGTGCGCATCAAACAGCCAGCTGTGCCGTGTCGCGGACGATTTGCCTGTCCCATCAAGGATCTTTGTTAAATAAGGTAAGTCAATACGTTTATTTAAATTAAAGTTAATATTTTCTAAAATTAAATCAGTTACATGAACAAGAATCTGACTCAATTTAGAATTATGTTAAGATTAAATTAACTTATTATTAAATTAAAAATTAATTTTGAAATTCATATTAAATTAGAAATTTGCAAGATTTAAGAGAAAATTAGATTATAATTAAAATAATTATAACGTAGATTATTAAAAAAATTTAATATTTTATTTGTAAATTGACATTATATATAATAACAAAGAAACATTGTTGTTATGAGAGAATGTATTTTTTCTTTTGCAATTTTTTTTATCTAAATAAATTTTTAACTTGGGGAAAAAAGTTGATAAATTGAAATTTATGTGTTTCGAAAATAATGAATTGAAATTAAAAATTGAATCATTTAAAATTAAATTAAAGTTGAGTCCCCTTAACCAAAAAACTGTAAAAAAACTGAAATTGACGCTTATTTTACATCATATCTCAAGTAGCAAAATAATGTAAAAATGACGACAAATTTTGGTCATAAAATGACCAATAGACATCATTTAAATTCGTCGTGAAAAACCCGAAAATGCCGTCCATATGTTACAGCCACGTCGTCATATTGACGGCAAAATAAGAGTATGTGACGTTAGATAACAATAAACTACAATAGTTATTTGTCGTTTAGACTTCAGAATGACGTCAAATTGCAACAACTTATTACACGAGGCAACCTCTTGATAGTTATAACATAATTAATATGAGATAATTACGATAAGAGAGCATTCATGATACATGTAGAACGGAAAAGTACAAAGAAGGAAAGTAGCATCAAACAAAAGCTGCACTGGTATCCATTCTGCAACTAGTGATTGGTTTTTATTTCTCTGTATTCTATTTTTTTCGCTTTTAATATAAGTACTCCCTTATTGTAATTATTTAAAAGCATATTATAATAATTGAGATATTTTTGTTTTTTACTTCAGATAGCAAGTTGATGTCTTAATAGCAATTTAAAGTCTTGTCTGCTTTTTCTTATAATGTTAATGTGTGCTCCCAAAGATACCTTTAAAAATAATATTTAATTTTTTAAATAAAATAGTATTTGGTTTTATTTAAATAATTGAAAAAACGGAATAGTGCTTAATATTTTTGTTTATAAATTAATATGGGAATTTTCAAGTTATATTTTTCCAAGCATATTAAAACTTCTTTATTTATAATCTTTATTTATTAAGAATATTTATTTATAATATTGTTAAATCTATAACATTAACTCAAAATAGATAATTTTTACAAATATGTTATTGGACCGACAGTGTAACAACACAATGATAATAAGAAAGCCTTTATCGGTCGTAGCTAGGTCTTAGTGCTTTTTATTTTTATTTATGTGATTTTATATACTTCTCCGAACTCAACCAGAATGTGCGCCGAATTAATTTTCATAACACAGCATGTCGAATAAGAATTAGTAATATCACTATTTATATTAAAATAATTAATTTTATATAATACTTGATGCTGATTTGCATCTATATACCTATTCCCCCCTGAAAAAACTGTAAGAAATTTATTGCGAAAAATAACACCCCACCCAAGGTTCGAACCTGGCACCTCCGGAATCTCCGGTCCCGGTGTCTTACCACCTCGACCAGATAATTTTTTGTTTTATAGATATAAGTATATATAATTTGCTTTCGTAAAAAAAAGTAATTATGTATATCAAATAAATCTACATATTATCAAAAATGATAAAATGATAAAACAAGAGTAATTTATGTTTTCGTGTACATATCAAAAAACAACTTATAAAAATTTGAAATCTTACTGTGTTTATTAAATTACCTTTATAATTTTAGCATTTTAGTACCCGTGTTAAGTACTCTGTAAAGAATATTTTTAATAAGATGCCGTTTAGTTTTTCATAAAATAATTATTTTAATGAAAAGGGTTATGTATATACAAACCAAAGGTAATACGCCAGGAAATAATTTTATTGTTTTAGAATATATTTTTAATTTTAATATAATCTTTAGCTATTCATATAAAACAGAAATAAACACAGATTGAAAGTAGAAGTATAAAACATAACATGACATAAAAATATAATTCTTATCATTTTTTAATAGATATACAAAATACTAGATAAAAGCCTACACTTTTTTCAAAATAAGAATCTTATTCTAATTTTGTTCATTCTGTCCTTTATTAAGTTGATTTTTCCATCTATCAGAAGCGTGCTTTAGCTTAATACTATCTTAATACTATCTTCTATACCCAGATAACAAAATGCCTGCATAGTGACTGCACGGTGCGTGCACGTGTGCGTAATATTCGTCACAGTGTGCCTGCACCACACCATGCAGATATGTCCTCACTTGAGGCTCATAGCGCCCACACGTATGAGTGCCACACGCGTGCGAGCGGTATGAACCTTTTATTATTAAATTATTTTATTACTGATTATTATACTGAATTATAAAATAATAAATAAAAGTATTGAAATTATATATAGGATTATTTTAAAAAACACTAATTATAGCGTTATTCCTTGTAAAAAAAACTAAATCTAAAAATCATGAACCATTTTTCCCTATAATTAATAAAATAATAAGTATTGAATAAATATAATCTAAACAGCGCCGTCCTTTTGAAAGGTTTATGTACGTCAATACGGGCTCAAAGCGAAATATACGCTCCTGATCCATCGCTGGCGATGCAGGGTGCGTGCACTCTGTGGCATTGTCATTTCTTACGCGCCGAAGAAAGGATAACTCGACCCACGCGAATGATATTGCGTGAAAGTGTAATTAATTGTAATTGTGAAAATTTCTTGCAATAAACAATAAACGAAATCACAGTGGCAAAGGATTAAGTTTCTTCCCACTGAACATTAGTAGTCTGTCGAGTGAGTCTCGTGAGCTGTTTCTTTAAAGCTTTATTATCCACTGTAATAACTTCTTTCAATTTAGCATTTTGAACATTTATTTTGCTAGTTTGAATTACACATGTTTCATTTAATTTTAACTTTAAATTTTTATTTTTTGTTAATAGAGATTTTATCTTACAGTTGAACATTAGAGGTTGTCTTGAATTCATATCAGATTCATTAAGATTAATATCTGAGTCTAAATCATTTTGATTTATATTTACATTTAATTCCGTCAATAATTGCTTTGTCGAAATCGGACTCTTTAATAATGGGCAGTGATCGGCATGCGTATATGAACATGTACAGAAGTAACGTGGTACGGCATCTTTACATACTTGTTTCTGTTTAGCGATAAACGCTATGTCTTTTCGATCGAAATGTACCTGAAATATAGAAAAATATTGCAAAACTGAAAAATAGGATAAACATTAATTAAAAATTCTACTCTGTCAAAAGCTTTATTTCCTTTACATGTAAAAATGCATTAACAAAGATTAATTTCAATTACTTACTTCACAAATTTGTTGCGAAGCTGTGGATTGCTAATCGAAACTTTTACTTAAAGCGATTTACCCATTTCCTACAAAGATCTACATTCAATGGAACATTAAATACGTGTCCCATATTTTTATCTGTACTACAACATATTGTATTAAAGACTCGTCAAAATCGAAGGGGTCAAAATTAATTATTTTAAATAACACAGTTATTTAAAATATTTTATTTCCAATTTTGCATATAATTATATAAATACGTACCTAGCATCACTATTTTTATACTATTACTATTGTATTTATTGTTACTATTTTATCACATTAATAATTGTGTGAATTTGACTTTTTGAAGTTTCAAAGTTTCGATGTTTTCACTAGCCTTAAATATACACCTAAACCGGTTTTGAAACGTAGACTCTACGAAATGAAGGATAGAGCCGGCAGGAAAAGTCGGGATAGAGAAATTCTTTTCATATATTCTACAGCGCATTTAGCCATTATATTCATAGACGAATGTATGTATGGAATACGGTTTCCGGTGTCACTACTACATCGCAATTGTCACGTTCAAATACACGCGACATTCCACACACAACGCATTGACACATAAAGAAGAAAAATCTAAGGAAACGTAAAATTATATCAAAACAAATAAATTACATTGTACATTTGTAATGTTAACATTAATTTTTTGACGATAGCATTCAAATAAAAATAGAAACAAGTTTTGTAAGTAACAAAAAATGTCATACAAAAGTCAAATTTAAAAATTAAAAATAAGAATATGAATAAGGAACATTATCGCAGTAAACAAACAGAAAATAAATCTGCGTAATCATCTAAAACAAATAATAAATTCGGAAATTTTATATTTTGATACTACGATGTTTAAAGAATATTTTAATATAAGATCTTTGCGAGCACTAAATTTTTTGACGATCTGACGATGATAGAGCGCCGAGCAAAATGTCTTGCCAGATTTTTTTTTCGATAACTTTTGTTTCATGAAAATCTCTTTTTGTTGCTCTACAACGACCATCGAAGCGGTCTGCTTTATTCGTTCTCGGATGCCTTCCGAGAAATAAGGTCGCGCCGTATACTTGGAAGCATGGTGGAAGTATAACATTCCTTCCACCACGAGTTGGAGCGTAGCGAGGGTAGTCCAGTAGCCAATCACCGATTGAACTTGCGTCTTCCCTCCATCCTGCCTACCTATACTGAATTCAACAATTTCACTTGTACTCAAAAGAATTGCAGCCACGGAGGCGTACAAGTCTGTCGTAGTGTTCTTTTACATTTCTATTGTGTTAATCTTTTGTGTAAATCTCTCAGGGTTGGATAACTTGACTTGTATTTTAGGTAAGGAATACGTTAAACACACACACACACACACGCGCGCGCACACACACAATTATAAAACTACGTTTATGAATAATTCAATTTTGTCTACTCGATTATTTTTCTGAAAGAGATCTCCGCAGCATTGTTTTGCAGCGTAGTGCTATTTTTAATTTTTAACAAATATCCACTGAACAAAGTAACATCTTTTTAACATTTAAAAGAATATTTTTTGCAATGCAAATGTGGTTAAAAATATTGAAATTAATAGGATAGACCATCTTTCTTTTTACATTAAAAAAATATTTATTTTAATAGTATTAAAAATGTTGTCTTAATATTAAAAAAATGGAAGGACTCTTAAAAATTAATAGAAGAGTTAATAAAAGAGGGGCTAATGAGAGTCGCACCAAAATCAGCGTCTTGACTTTTATTAGCCCCTCTTAATATTTTTAATATTAAATAAAATAAAAATAAGTATGTACGCAAAATCATTTAAAATTTACGTTAAGAATAATTTAAGTTAAATTAAAAGATAATTTTGAAGAGTATTATATATGTATATAAAATTAGAATGTAAAATGTTAAACGTTAGCTTGTTCTAAATAATCAAACAATTTTAATACACGGAAAAAAAAATTTACTAATTTTAAGTAAAATGTTGCTTCAAATAAATAATTTTCTAAAATAGTCCCTAACAGGCATTTAATTGATTCATAAATACAAATTTCTTGTAACTTGTAAACATTTTCTAGAAGCAAAGGATTATATCTTGAAATAAAAATTATATGTTATACAAAGAAGTAAAAATTAAATAAAGCATAGTAAACGTTGTCTTCAGGGAATACTTATATTTCTTGATACAAATAAAATATTTCTGACAAAAAATAATTTTTTTTTGGAAGCAATTTAAAATGTTATAAAATCAAAGAATTATTTATTGAAATAAAAGTAATATTTTATTTAAACAAATAAAAATTAAATAAGATTTAGCAAACGTTGTCTTCAATGAATACCTATATTTCTGGAAACAAAGACAATTCTTCTAACGAAAAGTAACTTTATTTTTGAGTTAATTAAAAGTTGTCTTCTGTTGAGAATATTAATTCTTGTTCGGTAATAATGGTTTTTTGAAATAAAAATATATTTATTGCACTAAGAAATTAATTTCAATGCAACGAACAAATACATTTTTCGAATAACTCTTTATTTATTTCAAAATAGATTTCAAATAGATTATTTTGATTTTATTATATATGGTATTCAGAATAAAAAAATGTTATATGGAAATAAATAATACTAAATTAAATTTATATCTATTTAAATCAAATTTATTTATTTGCTGCAACTAAAATTATACAGATAAAAGTATACAAATAATACATAAAAATTGTTTTAATTATTAATATTGTAGTGTAATTAATATATATATTAAAAATTGTTTTTGCTGTATAAATTTTGTCATCAATGAAATATGTACTGAAAATTTTATACTCTTTTAAATTATCTTGGCTTACATATTCTATGTTTTTTGTCAATTCAAGTTCATAAGCAGTCAAATGTTCTGAATATCCTACAGTTAAGAAATGCGTATAAACAAAATAAACTTTTTGATTGTTAGAGATAACAACCAAACATAACTAATATAATGACGTTAATTTTTCCAAAAGCTATAGGTCCATTATCCATAATCTTGTTAGTTTGTATTACATTGTTAACCTCATATCTCGTACCATTTAATTGAATCCAGTTGAAGTATTGAACATTTTTATAGTCTTCTGAAATACATTTAAAAAATGAAAATTCTTTTGTATCACTAAAGTTTCCAATAGTGACACCATGAGATATGCGATTATTAAAACCTTCATTACATACGAATCTATAACAAAGTTGATGTTTTAATGCTAATGAGTAAACTATGTTTTTTCGAGAAGATATCGTTTTTGAATAAGCAATCACTTGTTTGTGCTTCGCTTCGAACCTTATGCATGATAGGTTTTTTAATGGTCTATATTTTTCAATAATTCGTGAATAATGAACCAAATTATGATGTTTTGGTTTCAAACAATTTTTGAAAAGATCTATGCGCAATTTTAAATAATTTTTTATATACATTTCAAGTAATCGATGAGTATTTAATGTCAAAGAATCTAATGTAGTAATACATACTTTTCTGAGAAGTAAATACAGTTTCCAAAATTTGTTTTTTATAGGAATTACCAATTAATAAACACAAATTATTAATTAAAAATAACATTTCTGAAGCAGATAGAATTATAAGTTCATTTTTTATTGCATCAACTTGTAATATTGGAGTAATGTTTTTTTCATAAGATGTGCGTTCATAATTATTCAATTGATTATTTAAGTGTTGTAAAGTAAACAGTTTTTCAACGTTAATAAAATTATTTAGAATTTTTCCTAAATCATATCTGCATACACCTTCAAGCAAGTCATACATTGGATCTACAGATAAATTATTTAATAAATGAAAAGCAGGTATTTCATTGAAAATACAAGGTTCTTGAACACCAAATATTTTTTTACTGCAATGTTCTGAGTAATCTTCAATTTTTCTAATTAGTTGAAAATTTTCTAAAAATTGTTTATAAAAATCTGTTTTAGAAACTGTGCAAATTCTACAACTGTACATAGAATTAAAACTTTTATTGAAACCTAAAATGCTATTTAATCCTAAATTATCTCCCGCTATGTATATAAGACTAAAAAAAATTTTATATTCTTTACCACAAACATTTATTACTATGCCATTATTTTCTAAATCAGTTATTTGTTTAACAATATTGTGAAATATTCTTTTATTATCAAAACATTTATGATCTGTATATTTATGGATTTGCAGTAAAGAAATATTTTCTAACATACTCGCATATTCAGGTGGTAAGCAAGATATTGTACAATAAACTGTTCCAATTTTATTCAGACCTTTGTGTGATCCTAAAGGATTATTTACTTCAACGTCATCAAAAAATAAAGTTAAAGGTATTTTTATATTTTCAGCATTTATTTCTTGAGATTTCCAAATTGTACCTTGTGTTATTGATTTTATTACAGAACAATCCGAACAATTTTTTATGAAAGATATAATTTTATCAAAAACATGAGGCATTTCTAAAAATTTTTTCAAAACTGCATTCAAAGGTATTGTTACAATATTTGTTTTTTTTTTTTTTTGTTAACAATTGTGTAGTTTTTTTGCATCTTCGTAATGAAAGAGAAGCTGAAATAATTATTTTCTCTGGTAAAAATAAAAAACCATTATCTTTAAAAAATTTAAACGTCATATGTTCGGTCTTAAAAACTTGTATAGAATTTTTCATAATTTCTATTTTTGCACATAGATCTGTTAATTGTTCATATTCAGATTGTAATTGATTTAAGCAAATTGAAAAAAAGAACGTATCAATAGAAGATATAATGTCATGAATAGTTTTTCTGTCAGTACTATTTTCTGAATAAAGCTTAGCTATAAATTTTGTTGCAAAATACATAACCTTACATTGAAAACTTTTTAGATTTATTTCATTTTTTTTCTCCGTTAAGTTACCGGAACTTATGCAATCATTATCATGCACGTTCAAATTACATTCTCGTTCATCGTTTTCTAATAATACTAATTTTCTTTCATTATCTTTTGCTGAAGTTTTTTTTGAACAAATCTTTTTGTATAATATCTGCATGTTGAGACTTAATATGTTTTAATAGCGATTGGAATCTATGATACGTTCTTTTACAAACACCGATATTACACTGTATTTGTGAATTTTTTAACGCTTTATGAAATACTTTAATGTGATTAGTATTTTCTAGTAAAGAAGGAAAAAGTTTTCCACAAAACATACAAGCAATATCATACATTTTTCCTAACTCAAAAATAATAATTTTTGTCAAAAAATAAAAAAAATTTGTTATATAATAAAATTTGTAATATTCAATCCTGACTGTTAGACTGTAACTTTTTAAAAAGAAAACTTATAAACTAACAAACTTATAGACTAACAAAGTTATAAACTAACAAAATAATCTTATCATACATTTTTATAGATTAAAAATATTTAGAAATACAACTAATTGTACGTCCCTCATAAAACTTTTCTTTATAAAATCAGCTTTGGAAAAAGAATCTTTTTATTGTAATTCCAGATTTTTTAAAGATTAATCATTTTCATGTACTATTTCAATTTGTTGCGTATTCTTGTAATTTTCATTCTTTAAATAATCAATTAAATACTCAACATGCGGTATAATTTTATCCCGCTTAGTTGTAAATTTATATAAACTTTTTTGAAATAACATCCACAGATGTTCGGAAAACACTGGATATTTAACGTGGAAAACATGATATGATTTGAAACATGTTATTTATACTAACATATGAATGAGTAATTTCGGAAATTGTGGGTCCTACTACTATGATATAAGGTTGAACAGATACGTTCAATATTTTTGCTTTCTTGATGACATCTTCTTTTACATTTTGAATGTTATTAGCGTTCTGTAAAAAAGATATGTTACATATTTAATATATTTGATTAATATAACAGAAAATATAATACTTTATATTATATATAACGTACCATTACGTGTCTTATTATACTATCTTTAGAATCTGCTAAAGATGCTCTATAATATTGTTTATTTAGTCGAAGCATTCCTTTTGGTGGTATAAAATGAGATAGTAACATTAACGTAGCAGCAACTTTGTCCTCTAAAAAATATTTTTTTATATAACGTAACAATTTTTATATATAGTTTTATATGTAATATTAATATGGAAAACACATTTATTTATAATATTATCATCTTTCATAGCATGATCATTAATGCTATCAGAAAGTGCAGCAGCAGTATCATCTCTTTTATTAATATGAATCTTCTTGACCAATTTATTAAAAAAGTCCATCCATGTCTTAATATTGACTTCCACGTTACAAATTTTCATATTCATAAAATCACTCTGAATAAATTTGTAATTATCTGGCATACAAAGAATAGGCCACTATTCAAAAATGTACATAAGTTGTGTATCTTTGGAAGTTTTCCACTGTAAATGACGATTGTTGAATGTACAATCCCAATGAGACTTGACTAAATCCCATGGTGCTCTATTATGAAACAACCAGTCAAAACTTTGTTGAAACTCGGGATCTATTAGAAAAAAAAAGAAAATTATTATTATATACTTTATTAATTGAATAAATCACGTTTTTATTTTGAAATAAAAATTAATGTGGATTATTAAGCTTTTAGAAAAATATTTACTTTATAACAAACTTAACGTAAAAAAAATTTGATTTAACACAAAGTATTTATAAACTGTATGAATAGAATATATTACAGCTATACTTAAATTTTTTATCAAAATACTTATAATATAAAATACTTTTCATTAAACGATGTTAAAAAACTTTTTATTTCAGATTTTGTTTGGAAAAAATTAGTTTCAATAAAAAGATTAATAAAACTAAAAGTTTTCAATATTATAATCACAATTAATGTTTAAAATAATTAATTTATTTTAACGTTTAACTGTGTTATGATAATTTAATTCTAAAATATAGTCATCTGTATGATGACTACTTTCTTTATCATTATTGCTTTCGGGATCAATATCAATCACTTTTTTTATTTTCATAGTTACGATTTCTCCACATATTTATTAATTTACCTCGTGCTGGAATTGATTTATTAATCAAAAAATTTTTTTTACTTATAGGAGGCACAAAATATGTGTTTAGACATTCTGTTGGAAAATCTTTGACAATAAGATTGCTAATTTTACTACAAACTTCGTTGCTTCTCCTATAATAATAAAATGTATTATTATTAAGTGTAGATATTATAAAATTTTAAGAAAGAGCATAGATAATATATATTTAAAAAAATAAACATTTTATCTTGCACGTTTATTTTCAAGATACGAAATAAGAATGTCACACATTTTATTGCGATTTTTTTCAGTAAACTTTCCCCGTTTTTATCATACATTTTTATTATACGTTGATCAGCACTTTCTTTTTGAAGCAATTTTCTTATTGATGGCATAGTCAGAATTATAAATTGTGATTCACTCGAAAAAGCTTGCTGACGTTCTATACAATTTTCTTTGTCTGAATCTGTTTGTTCATTTGAAGTCTCAGATGTAGTTGCGCTATCATTAATGATCTAATTATAAAAATAAATTTTATTTATATAATCTTTTGTAATCAAGTTACTACTTTTTTATACTAATTTAGCATATTAATTATAACCTTTCAGTATTATAATTTCAGTATATTTGAAAAAAGTTAGACCTAGGACATAATTGTTATTTTTAAAAATTACTTGATTAAAATATTTTGCCGTAATCACTGCCATCATAAATAAAATTATAAAACATGTTTCTCTTTTTAAATGGATTTTCTAAGTTATGCACAGAATCGGTTAAAATGTTGTCCTTAATGTAATTTTTTTTCCAGTAGTTTAAAAAACGTGCTCTTGGTGCTATAGATTCAATTAATTGTGCAATAAGTTCTTCAGTTAAATATTGTAAATCCTCTTCTTTAATTTTATTTTCTGAAAAAGATAGTATTTAAAGCAATGTTTATTTAAAACAGAAAATGTGTATTACAGAAAAAAAATATGTATTGCTTATTGCAATTTTCATATTTTAGGTGTATATTATAGGTTTTTATTATAAAGAAAATATTTCATATAAATAAGACACGTAACAATACAAAAATCTTTCTACTTACTTTCAAAGACGTCTGTAAGATTTTCAATTTTCAGTTCTTTCAAAATTGTTTTTATTTTTTCGTCAGCCATTATTGCAACAATTGAAAAATTCTTGAAATGGTGTCTTGTCACTATTGTTCCTTAAGTCGGGAAGCAATTAAGCGAATTCACGGGAGAAGCAGTTCACTGCCGAATCACATTTATCACGTTTTATACGCAGTTTATTGCAGTTTGAAACACACTCACAGCCTGTGATACATTAGTAATGCCGATAACACTCAGATCAGTTTGATTCGTTCTAACAATGCTTCCGTTTCGGACCACAAGAAAGATTTTTGGTTGAGTTCAATTGTTACTTTGGTGCTGCTCTCGTCAAGCCTGCGCGAGCTATGGCGCGTGGCGCTTGCCAGTACAGCAGCATGGCAAAGAAATGAATGCGAGTCTCAACAATTGAGAATCGAATCTCTTCCTTACGCCTACCGCACAAGCATTTCAGTAACGCATTATATTGCTTTAAGTACATATGTAATCTTAAACTGTATTCAACGCACAGAGAAAATCAAAACGTAGCGTAAGTGTGTCAACTTATGTTATTTTACGATTTTCTTTGTGCGTTGAATAAAATTTAAGATTACGTACATATTAACGCAACATAACGTGTTACGGGAAAATCTTGTATGATGAGCCTTACGATCCGAAACGAAGTATTGTTAGCACGTTTGAGTCGAACCGATTATGAGTGATCATATGAATAATAAATAATAAATATCAAACGCATTCGGATTATTGTGGAATAACAGTTTCATGTACAGTTTTATAAACATTAACTGGCATAATTTTTTTCTTAATATAATTATGTACGTAAAGTACAGAAGTTGACAATTGAGCAAACATGTTAAAAAATTATTAATTATCAATAAAGAAACGTGTGTAAAAAATATGATTATGTAAAATAAAATTATTATTAATTTTTTTAAGATAATTATTAATTCGATTATACTTATAACAGAATATATTATTTATATAAAACGATAATCATTAAAAAAAATGAAATAAATTTATTTTCATTAAAAAAAATATACTTTTACGTAAATATATTCATTTTAGACAATGATACTTTATATATGTATATATTAATTATATTTTTTGTTAATTATTGAACATTATGTTATTAATAAAACATTTTACCTAAAACATGTAGAAGTGATGAAAGAACAAAAATATAATTTTTTGAGATAAAAGTTTTCAATTAATGTTAATTTCTTAATATTAGAATCATGATTAGAAAAGAGAGAGAAAGATAAATTTATCACATCTAGAAATATATTTTTTGCATTAAAACAAAAATTTTACTTTGAAATTTTTGTCTCATAGTAATCTTTAAAATCGAAATTTGCTTCACTTAAGTAAAATTTGTACTTTGAACAAAAATTATTATTTATATATATATCTTAATTGATACAATATATTAATAAATTATTTTTAGTATTCATGTCATACATTGAAGGAAAATGTTTACTTAGTAACAAGAGTCAGGTTCAAGTAATTAGAGGTACTAGTTTTAATAAAATAATTTTCTACTACCAAACTGTTGTTTTTGTTCCAATGAAATATTTCTTCATTGATAAATTATTTGCTTTAAAGATAATATTTCATAGAAACAAAAAAAATTTGTTACTTCAAAATAATTATTTCTTTGGATTTAGAAATTTTAATTTAAGAAATTGTATTTGCTCGAAACAAGTAAATTTTTTTTCCGTGTATGGATTATTAAATAAAAGGTAGTTTTATTGCAAAACGACCTTCTTGAAGTTTGTTTGAAACTTTTGCTATGTTAAAAAATAATGATATTCTTTATAGGTACGTATAATTTGTAGGAGGAGACCATTGCAGTGATATTCAAAAGGTTATTGTATTTAAAGTTAATATCTTTCTACACCTGTTTCCTATGCTAGATACGTACCTAAGCGTACTGTATGTACGTATTTAATTATAGCGCAAAAATGGTATTTACAAATTTGATCAAAAAAAAGAGAACTGTAGATAAGAGAACTAGATAAATATATACGAATTATCTAAAACAAAGAAAATGGGAAATAATAAGTCAGGGAAATAATAAGTCAAATATTGATCATACATTTTTCGGAAAATTAGAATTACACAGGTCTACAAAATTAGGGAAGGGTGGGTCTTGTGCCTTAAACTTTAAATGATGTTTCTATAGGATTCTGATGCGTTGAATACGACTACGTTGTCCGTTTTCTTTCATCACTCTGTATTTTTTAAATAATCGCAAAAAACTTTTTTTGAAAAAAACTTGACTTCTTTATGAATTTTTTCTGGCTAAAGAAAAAATGATAGCAAAGTCAGCTTTACAGCATTTTACGCAGAAATGTTTCCAGAATGCAGAAAACATTTTTTTGCAACTTATAAAAATGTTTTATGCAAATCGTAAACAAAAAACTTTGAAAAAATTGTAAAAAAAATGATAAATTTTGAAATATAAAACCAAGTAATTTAAAAGATAAAAATCTTAAAAAATATTTGATTATTTAAGCTTATAGCTGTATGTTTCGAATTAATTCTTACTTAATCTTGTTCTCAAATTTACATTAATAATTCTCTTGCTGAGAGAATCAATAATCAGGAACACTGATGTGGTTAATCAGTGAAATTATTCCTCTATTTATTCTAATTTTGAAATGGACTATGATATCTTTGTTAAATATGTATCAATTACATAATTAATATATTCAATTTTATGAATATGCATGTGCACTGAGAAACATAGCAAAAGTTCTTTTTTGTCTATTATATATCAGTCTATTATACAGGAGAATTATTAATGAATGTTACAACGTTTTACCCTGAGAGCATTTATATCGACAGAACTTGTAATATACTAAGCGCTTGTTAGATGACAGCTGCTTCGGCCGGTATGCGCGCGCGCGTCGCGAGCAGTGCCGAATGTTACGTACAAGCCCCTGCTAAAAAATTTTTCTTAGATTTTTCTTTATATAATTTTTCAGAATATCTGTATAATTTTATAGATTTGTATAGTTTTTCAGATTTTTTTATAAAAATTGGATTACTTTTCATAAACACTTTGAATGTCTGCATCTTTTCTTTAAATTTTTAAATGTGTTAACTATGAAGTATCCTAAAATTTTTATTATTTTTTGTTCTATAATTTCAGATAAAATGTTATAAAATGTAAAATAGTTAAAAGCATTTTTTATAAAAATTGTAGGATGAAAAGTTCAAAGGAAAATGTACACTTTCCGAGTATTCTTATTATTTCCGAAAAATGTTTCAATTCGTATAAAGAGTAATTACGAGAAAAAATTT
The DNA here is from genome assembly GCF_016802725.1 of Solenopsis invicta. NCBI lineage: Eukaryota > Metazoa > Arthropoda > Insecta > Hymenoptera > Formicidae > Solenopsis > Solenopsis invicta. Next base: position 12,660,786 of record NC_052674.1, on the reverse strand, counting down.
TATCAGGGATGTTTTCGGGAAAAATATGAAAAATTCACATATGTTCTGAGAAATTATGGTATTTTTCATTTTTTGTTAGAGAAAGATTTAAGAAAGTGTTAGAAAATTTGAAGAATTTTAAATAACTTTTTATTGAAACATTTTTCGGAAATAATTAGAATTACTAGGAAAGTGTACATTTTCTCTTTAAACTTTTCATACGTGTGTATTCTAAAATGTTCTGAGATTTCTCATCTTACAATTTTTATAAAATACTTTTAACTATTTTACATTTTATAACAATTAATCTGAAATTAGAACAAAAAATAATAGAAATCTTAAGATACTTAATAGTTAACAAATTTAAAAATTTTGATAAAAGATGTAGACATTCAAAGTATTTATGAAAAATAATCTAATTCCTATAAAAAAATCTGAAAAAACTATAAAATTATACAGATATTCTGAAAAATTATGTAAAAGTAATGTGAGAATAATTTTTCAGCAGGTCCCTATACGTATCATTTGGCACTGCTCGAGCTGCGTGAAGTTGGCCCCCCCACTATTAAAAATCTAGTAACGAATATTACTATTCGATTGGTGGTCGTTTGGTGGAGTTTGGTAGTCCATTCCCGACGATTGGTAGTCGAAATTATAATTAATAATATAAAAAAAAAGACATACTTGCGTGAAGTTGGCCCCCTTTTTGTAAAATTTGGCTTTGCAGACTGCATAAGAAATTATAACAGTAAGCATTCGTTTGGTGGTTGCTTACTGACGTTTGGTAGTCCATTTCCAATGATTGGTAATCGGAAAATTGTAATAATACAAAAAGAAGTAATGTATCTGAATAAAAGGTTCACCTAATTTTTTTTTCTTTTTAATTCTGTTTATATTGATAGTAACTTCCTAACGTCTGCTCCATAAATTTGTCTGTACTGCAAAGTATGTTGCTCTGCAGAAATGTTGTCATTAAGAATAGTTGTTGTGCTACTCTAGCACAATCCGGCACAACTGAAGAAATTTCAAAAATGTAAATTTTTTACTTACCCCTCCTCTTTTTTTTAATTTTTATCAATATTTAAGCTTTTAGAGATCATTATCTCTTGTTTTTACTTCAGCTATACCTCAATATAAAACCATAACTCTCAGAATATCTATATTTCTTTAAATATTACAACCATTGCAAATTATTTATATTTCATATATTTATATTTGAACAGTGTCGCGAAAAAATGCGGAGCTGGTAATTAATATTATTAATTTCTTTTTTGTAATTTTTATTTGAGTTGTCAACTTTTTTCTTATGGCACGAGTCAACACAAACGTAGCCCAAAGCAGTATAATTAAGAAAAATACAAAATTTGAAAAGTGCGGGGCCAACTTCACACACATTTGTAAATGTCAAAATGTAAACAATATTGAAGTGTATTAGTCTCACTTTTATTTATTTCTAGGTATTAACTTCGAAAGATTATAAGAATTTTGTAAGAGCTAAAGTTTTTTAAATACATGAATTTGAATATATCTACTTAAAAATGCGTGTAAAAATGTTACATAAAAGTATTATATAAAAATAAATGTAACTATGAATAAATGTCGTGAGAGCCAACACAAGATGTTCATGAGAGAATTAGTGTAATTGACAAACAATTATTAGATGTTTCAATCCTCTGATTTGGATCATCTTCAGTATAAACTTATTATTCCACATGCGACGATAATCAGGCTTGTGTAGCACAGGTACAAAAATTGTCAGTTACAAATAATGCAGTACAATTGCAGTGTGATACATTGCGGTCTGTGTCATTGTGGCAAGTTTTTTGAATGGTCACACTGACTACAATTGTACTGCATCATTTTCGACTATCCATTTTTGTACCTGCGTTACACAAGCCTGATTATCATAGCATATGGAATAATAAGTTTACACTAACAATAAGAATGATCCAAACCAGCGGATCAAAACGTCTAATAATTGTTTGTCAATTACATTAATTCTCACATAAACATCTTGTGTTGGTTCTCACGGCATTTATTCAGTTTGATTTACTTCTTCAGAGCCTTTCTAATAAATTGCGTGATGGAATATTAAACTGAAACGCAATTAAAGTAGCCACTATTTCATTTTAAATTTGCCAAAAGAATCGTATATGAAAATTCAACTACAGCGGACGGAGTTCTATGAGGGATGTGTGCTTGTAAAAAAAATATGTATGCACGGAGAAAAATGAAAACCATTACGATCAGTCGTCTAAAAATTGCATCTGCATTTATTGTGTCATCGATATGTTGCCATGTGCATCGATATTTGTATCTTAAACGATATGTGTTTCTTAATCTCTGCGATACTATTAATCTTTCCATTATCTTTGGCATTAACTACACCTATAAAAAGATTAAGTATTAATATGAAATCAATAAAAATAGAAAATTGCATTTATTGTATACATAAATATATAAAATGTTAAAAAGCCTTTTAAAAAATTGAAATTTCTCATATGTTGTTAGCAGGGATTGGAAGTAACGAGTTATTTGTAACGCATTGCCGTTATAGTTATTTTTTTTGTAACAAATTAGTAACGGCGTTAATTTTTATTTTTTGTAACTGTAACGGTAACGTAGCTACAGTCTAGTAACGGTAACGAATTTAATAGTTACTTTCATCGTTACTTTTTAATTTATAATATAATTTTTAATCTTCATTATTCAATCAATATTCATAGTTCGTTGTTATATTATATTTAAGATCGTTTTGATGAATAATTGTAAAATAAACCAATCACAGAATTGTATTAGCATAAAAACGAACTTTACAAAGATGTCAACTTTTGTTTAAAGTAAATAGTAAATTAATACCGATAAAAATGTAATACTATATAAAGTAAAACATTTTCATGATTTAATTTTTACATTACATTACAAAGTAAAACCTTCAAATAAAAGTCAAACCTTTGTGACGTAATTATTTAACTTTCTATTAAAAATATCAATAAAAAATGTATGTAGTTTATATTTAACAAATTCTATATGAATCTTATTCAGAAAATTCTATATAATTTTTGTAGTATTATTTATTTTAAGAACTGTAAGTTTAGAATTATATAAAAATTTTTAAACATAATCTAATTTTATTTTAAAATTAAAAAAGTAACAACAAAATAACGAATCGTTACTATCTATGTAACGGTAACGGTCACGAGTTAATTTTGAGTCACTAACGTATAACGGTATAGTTACTTTTTTGATTCGGTAACGAGTAACAATAACAAGTTATTTTTAAAAAGTAACTTTCCATTCCCTGGTTGTAAGTACCAAAGAGCATACATTCATGTATATACGAAGGATACATAAACTATAATAACTTTCTCAAATAATTAAAAGCACACATTAGTACTCTTTACCCTTCTTCAGCGGTACATTGTTCAGCGTACACGGTAAACAAAAAACACAGCGATGTGAACTACACGATAAGAAGAGACCGAAAGAAGATACATGTACACGCGAATAGGAGTTATTAATACGCGACACAAGCTAATAAAAAATATATTACACAAAAAATATCCTAGCCAGAAATGATTAGTCGAATCGACGTCGATTCGACGTCGATGCGTCGATAAATGGTCGATGGTCGAAAACTAGTCGATATTTTTATCATTTTCTACTTTGTCATAAAAATTGTTTATTAAGTAATTGCAAATATTTTTGTAAAATTTCTATTGACTTTTATTCAATTTTACATGGATCAACATAAATTGGAACGCGCAGTATATATTTTACTTTTTTATTACATTGTTTTCATGCATTAAAAAGTTGAGATATTGGAATGCGATATGTGTTCTTTTGCATACACAATTAAATCAACTTATAACCTGTATATAATCATGATCTGCAAATTGTGTAGAGATGCATATATCATTTGCATGATTTAACAACTTTTTAATAGCAATAAATGGATCTTAAAAATTGTTACATTTGTCATAAAAGAATGACACTTGGAAAAAATTTTTTTTATATATAATCATTATATAATTATGTACACATATATGTAAAATATATCCGTATATATAATTATATTATATGTAATTATATATATACAATTTTATATAATTATATGTATATTTATTTACATATAAATATACACAACACAAATATAAATTACATGTAAATATATATAATCATATATATTTATGTTTGGACATATTTTATATAAAATATTTTTTCCCGGGCATTTACAATGAATATATCACTAAGCTGCACTAACATTTTTCATACACATGTATATTTATAATAATTTTCATATCTTATAACATTTATAATTATTATAAGAATTCATCATATTTGAAATTTTTCTAAAGGAATTTTTAAAAACCTTAAATATTGTCAAATTTTATAAGCTTTCTATGAAAATGTAAAATGAAAAATGTAGAAAAAAGGTTTTTTTATTATTATATTATTTTATTATTATATTAATATATTATTATTAACTATACTCTCGAAATGCGCCCACATTAATCATTATCGTGCAAACAAAGTTGATAAATTACGACTATTACTATTATCGAACGGCAATGTACGCTAATATAAGTATGCAGCACTTACGCTACGCTTTTAGACTTGGCGCGAATTGCAATTGTGTTTCTTGAATGGTTGCGTTTTACAGTTGAGTGAGCGCTCACTGTTATTGGTGTATTCTTCAAGAACTAAAGGTCTGTTTGAATATTTTACTATGTTGATTTGATTTTATGTTTTAATTGTGAAATAGTTTGTTCTAGTTAAATAATGTTTTTTTTTTATTTACATTATTATATTAGGTACATTATTTTTCACAAATGAAAGTAAAAGCCAAAGAAGAATTTAAAGTGAATGATAGTGAAGTGTTGTATTTAGTTATGGCTGCAGCTGTTTGTAATTCTCTTGCATGTAAATACAATTTTCGAGGCGATGGCAATCAAAAGAGACCTTTTTGCAAATTACTGTTGTGGGAAGTGATTATAAGTGAATACATATTACTTTATAAATTTTATTTGTATTTTTTATAACAGTAGGAAAATACTTTGCCTTCTAATATTTCTTATTTCTATTATGTCTATTAGTAATTTTACACAAAACATTTTATTTTTAGGCGCAATTCATAACAAGAGACCTAATGTATCTGTTACGAATTTATCATTATACATAGAACAATGGTTAAAGAATGCTCTATATCAAAAACAAGATGATGAAAGTTTTAGAAGACGTGATAAAAAGTTCAAAGAAACAGATAAGCATTTCTAATTATATTTTGTTTGGCAAATACACATATGCATTTATATTTTCATTCAACATTTTATTCACATATTAAAGTAACATATTACAGTAATAAATAGCAATTCGATATTACTCAAGTTCACGTTAATATTATCTGTTAAAATCTCATCTCTAGATATTCCCAGTGAGAAATGATAACAAAATCGACGTCAATTCGACATCGATTCGATATCGAAATCATCAAAATGATATTATGGTATTTCGATGTTGATTCGATAGGTCATTTCTCGCTGGGAATTAGTATTAATTCGACATCAAATCGACTTATCGATGTCTGGTCGAAATTTAAGCCCATATTTAAGTCGAATCGACTACATATTTCGACCAGTGTTATCGACGTCGAATCGACGTCGATTCGACTAATCATTTCTGGCTGGGTATATATATACGCGCAAAATAATAATACAAAGAAATATAAAAACAATAAAAATATATGCAAACATACGTAGTAAGAAATAATAATATGCACAGATATAAAAATATATAAAAATAAAAAATCCGGTAATACCAATAACCACAGAAAAACGCTTGTATATCACATTCCCGCGAGACAAATTGCGTACGTGTAAAAATAAATAGAAATTAAGTATTGTTTACTCTTCTTCAGTGGTACATTGTTCTTAATATGTTATTACAAAGATGCACGCATTATTATATCCCTCATAATAATCATGTTAGCATATATCAAACTGTTTTAATGTAAAAACATATATTAATTACTCACTAATTATAATGTGAATAAACAGAGTATCTTTGATAGCAATCGATCCTTTGGCACCGGTCCAAGACATTTTGTGTCCTAATTCATATGCCATTGTATGTGTCAAGATATTGGAGATTATTTTTTGGCTTGTATCACCACCTATTTGCATAATAGTTTGCGTCTGTCAAAAATATTCAAATAGTATTATTTAAATATGAAAAAAGTACATGTTCTTGATTTCATAGAACTATTTCAGCCGGTGAAAAATTATATACGTAAAAAAAGTGTAGAAGATATAAAGTGTACAATAAGTAATAATACTTACAAGTAATTTACGAATTGCTTCATCGTTTTTAATCTATTATTAAATTCCCAAAATTCCCAAAATTCTTCTATAGATAATAATGGGAAATCGGGCAACAATGAGCAATATTAAGTCACTGTTTTCGTTTTCGATCTCGTTATTTGGGAATTTCTCTTTTAAGATTGCAAATAGTTCCTTCATTTTTGACATACACTTATTATATTGTTGTTTGCTTTCAATTTTAAATTCATGAACTTCTTTACTTAAATTATCCATTTTATCCCACAACATATTTGACATAGAACAAACGTATTAAAATTTGAACATAATGTACGTATACTTAAAATTTGCTTAAATTAAATATTAATAATTGTTTTAATAAGAATGTTATGTACTCAAAGTCACATTTTCTTTAATTTGGAAAGTGATGTTTGGTTAATATTGTTTTATAATGTATAATATTTAGGGACAATACACTTACAGTAAATGTAAATTAGACACAACAACTCGGAAGAAAGTTCAACATAGCAATTGATATTTGTGCAATCAATACAATGTCATATGTTTATTCAATTCGATGAAAAACATTATTACAGAAATATATAAATTTAAATAATCTGTATGAAAATTGAATCAAGAAAGATTTTCAGTAGACTTAAAAAAAGCAGCTATATCTTTATCAGATAATTATAAGATAAATCAAGCACTAAGAAAGTTTAATGTAGCAATATTAGAGTCCCTATAATACAATGACTGTTGCTTCAAATACACACACACACACACACAACACTTCACACACATATGTGTGTGTGTTTTATATATGTTGCTTTATATTTATTTATATTTCGTATGTAAATAAATTTATTTATATATGTCTGTATATATTTATATTATATATGTTCTTACATAAAAATTTTCTTACCGTAAATTGTAACATTGGAAGCAGTTATAATGAAAAGATAGCGTAAATTAGTTTTTGCAAATGCAGAAATGTGAACATTATGTGTGTCACATATATACTCTGTATTATATATGTGTTGTGTGTCTACATATATAAACAGATTATATATAGTTTACAATTTTTACATCAACAAAATAGAGCAATGACAATAACAATTACGTTTCCTCGGATACATACAAGTGAAGATACAAACTCAAACAAAAGTGATTGCTTTATTTTATGAACTATAGTCATACAAAATACCTTTGTATAGAGACATTGACGTCCAGGCAGGATTACCGATTCTTGTTTTTAATACATAAACGTCAAAGAAGCCCTAGCTAGGATACTTCATTATTAGAAAAATTATTTGTATTTATTAGTAAAAGCTTTAAAAGAATATAAATTTACAAAAATCGGCTGATTTCATTTTGCTGATTTCATTTTACTGGTACATTAAGGCCCGGTTTTTCATTATCTGGTTAACTTGTAGTTAAACCTAACTTGGAGTTTCAACCAATGAGCTTCACTTATGGCATCATCATGAGTGAAGCTCATTGGATAAAACATTAGGTTAAGTTTAACCACAAGTTAACCGGATAATGAAAGATCGGGCCTAAGAATTTTAAATGATCGTAACCGTGGCGAAATTTCATAAATTATGAGATGAAATATAACGTGCATATAACGTATTATTTTCGTAGATAAAAATATGTTTTAATAAAGAATAATAGTCATTCTGATAGTACCGTTTTTTGTTTGGACCTATTCTCATTGTCTTAAAAAGAATCGTTAATTTGGAACATTGTGTCTGTAACAGCTTATCAGTAATTGTATCATTTTATTTGTCGACAATTATATTTATTACGGATATAACAAGAAACACTTAAGAGCCTGTTTACAGTTGGATTATTTATGGTATAATAATTAATAATACAAATTATTTTATGTGACACATGTCATAATTAATATATACAAACATATTTAAATTATCCGATTATGATATATTTCAAAATTTTAAAGCAACAATTACAGAAAGTAAAGTTGCAAAGATAATTTTAAAAAATTACCGTTTACTTAGTTATATTTACAATTACAAAACTGTGCTAAAACAGTTTTTTTATTTTTATACAATTACAACATTAAAATAATTAATAATCATTGTAAAAAAAAGTTTCATTAAGTATCATACCCATTTTGTACGAAACTCTTCTGTTTAAAGATTTATTTCTATTTTCTGTAAATTTTCCTCATTTTTTAACGGTAGACTTTCTGCAAATTTGCAAATGTCTACTGTTGTATTAGTTTATAATGAGGTTGATTCTTGCTTACAGTCACGGTTGCTCTGTTTTTTTTTTAGTTCTTCAAACTGTAACAAAATTTTGTGCTGAATAAACAAAATTTCCTTCAAATAAACTGTAGAAAAAAAGAATAATATTTTAAAACAAAATGACATATTATAATTTAACAAATGTTGCAGACAACACAGATTATATTAGAAAAGTAAGAAATAGTAATGTAGGAATTCAAAATTTTAAAAATTACCAATTTTGATAGGTTTATCTTGTTGCTCCTCAATTTTTTTAATTATTTTTTTTAATGGATCCTGTTTTCGCATTGACGATGTCGATGGTACACTTTCAAGAGCAATATTTGATTCTAAATTTTCTTTTCTTACGCAATCGTCTTTTTCAATTTCTGTTTTTGATGATAACAATCCAATATTATTATAATGAACATTATGAAAAATTTTGAATATAAGAATAACATGTACCGTCATAATTAATGTCATCCTCGTCGTCAGATTTCTGTGTCGGTGAATTAAGTTAAGAATCTTGTGGCTTCATGTTTTTCACATTGGATTTTTCTTTTCGCATAATGTTGTCACAACTTTTCGATTTTGACGTTTTACCTTTATTTGGTACGATTGGGAATGGTGGTAATACTTTAGAAGTATTGCGTTTTCTTACTGGAACTTTATCCGAAGAATCATGAGAACTGTAAGCATCATCTGAATGCCGCACTTTAGCTCGTACGTCTACTTTTTTTATATTCTTCCGGAGTAATAGATTCTATATCAAAAAGCTCCATAGCCATTGCAACTTTATCAACTGCTTGTTCGTATGAATCTGAAAAAGAAATATGTATATAAAATAATATATCTATATATATTTTTTGTACGTAAATGTTTTTAAATTATTAAATTTGTAAGGCGTGCTGTACGTGCTATTATTTTTATCAGTCTACCTGCATATCTTCTTAATTTTACATTGTTTCCAATCTTCTTTTGGCGTCTTCATATTGGAAATAGCTTTATTAATTTTTATTTGATTTTGGTAAAGAGGCCAAGAAGCTATTGTTTGGTCATGATTAAGCCATGTCGTTGGAATCATTTCTATCCCCTCGTCGAACTCCACAATTTTATATTTTGAGGTCGTCATTGTCGACAGACGAACACGTCCAAAATGTGAAGCCAGCAACTAGATAAAAAAATGACTTGAATATGCTAAATATATAATACATAACGAAAATATCATCCTTTTAAAAACCATGAGTCTTACGCAGTAACATTGATTTTCAATATAATTTACTTAAAGACTAAAAATAGATATTAATGATTTAAAAATTTCTTCACGAAATGTCCCTTTCTCTTGTGTTAATTAAAAAGAAATAAAAGATATTTACATACTTCATTGTTTAAAATTAAAAAATAAAAATAACTTCGAGTTAATAATAAAACTGCATAAAAAGACATTTATTTATTATTAACATCATTTAATACCATTAATTATAAGTATGAGATATAGGAAACCCTAATAGCACAAGACGTCTTCGGGATGATCTTGAATTCGTCTTGAATGTCCCGGGACAATAATGGGACTTAGGATATGATACTAAGATGAAAATTTGTGGACTTCCCGAGCAATGTTAAATAAACTAAAGGAATTCTATATACAGCCTACATTATACCCACTGGACGTAATTTTAAGTCGTCCACACAGCACACTGTATTCAAACGACGTTCTTGAGATGTCTAAATCCTAAGACGAGCCTAAGGACGTCCTTTGACCGTCTCTCTGTGTCATATGACACAAACTAGAAAAGCTAAGGAAAAATAGAAAAGTTCACGGTTATAATACTTTTCCGCATTCCTACATTATCAAATAACTAACTCCTTTAATGTTAAAACTCCTTTAGTGTTATTTAATAAAGATTTGAATTTGAGCAAAGAAATTTGAGATTAAGAATTTTGCTTTAAACAAAAAAAACCAAGACTGCCTACGGAGGGTTAATCCAGACTATATATAATATCTAAGTATGTATATAAAGAATTTAAGAAAGTTTTTATTATAAATTACACTTAAACATATAAAATTATTTTAATAAAAAAAAAACGTTTGTATTGTATCAGAAAATTAAGTATACGAGTAGGATTTGTTTTTTTTGCTGCATTGGACTGCACTAGCTTTTCTTTTTTGCTTTCATCAAATTTTAAACATATACCTAAATATTATTTTTAACGCTGAATGTGCACTACTTCAGCAATAAAAAGCAGGCCTATAATACATAAGACAGCTACTCTGAATCATAAAGATCAACTTAAAATTATACATTGTTTTTAAATAATTAATCACATATTTAATCCCTAACGAATAAAAAAAAATAAAAAAATTTCTTTGATATATAATAATTAAATGTTAATTTCACAATTTCAAACATATAAAGATTTAGAGCCACTGTTCATATATCATCAAAAATTTGCTGCGTTTAGCGGAAAATACAGCTTTGCAATTGTTGTAAAATTCTTTAATATAAATAGTTATACATTCAGATACAAAAAGTAAGGGCAAATATTAATTATATCAAAGAATTTTACAACGGTATCAATAGACAAAATAGATCTATGAATGAAGAAACCTCAATCTACATCTCAATGAGCAGACAATATTTAAAAAAATTTTTTTTTAATGTTTTCTTTAATAAACATTTGTTCATACTTAATTTAGTTATTGTATTATATTGACATATTTTCTAGTTGCATTCTTAAATAAATAATAACAAAAAAGTTATTCCAGATGCTAATCCGCATTTGTAAATATCAGTAGAAAAACTATAATTTCATATATGTTTATATAAATAATATGGTTTAATTATACACAGTTTATCTTTTCAATAATATAAATTTACTTAATCTATCAGTTATATACACATATTAGAATAAAGTGTTCACACATCATCACGAGGGATCCAGTTCGCAGCGATCACGGAGGTCAAGCAACGTTCACCCGAGTCGCGACTTGGATGGGTGACCGTTTGGAGATTTTCGAGAAAAAATTCCCGATTTTTGTTTTTGCGAAAAATGTTTTTTAAAATGTTATTAAAATATTGTTTTGCTCATTGGAATTATGTAGGGTAATAATATAATATATTTATGCGGATATTCCTTAAATATCCTAAAATGGACCTGAAATGCGTATGTATATCCCGAAGATTGCGAATGGACGTCCTTAGGACTCCCGACGGGACGTCCACAGGATGTTTCAGGACTATAACAGGTAGTCCCCAGGATATCCTGCTCGTCCCGACAGGACGTCCGTAGGACGTCCCTGTGCTATTAGAGAAATATACATAATTTATTGTCATTGTATGATAGTCTACACAATTTTGCAATAATTGTGTTACACATCCAGGCCTTAACATCATTACTTTTCTTAAGTACGTATATAGAAAATGTACCAGAGGTACAAGGTTCATAAAACAAATCGTCAGTTGGTATTAATCGCTTTCCAATTACAAATGTAGTATCTCCATTCATTGCGAAATTTAGTGCTTCGACAAATATTCCATTAAATAACATCAAACAATTGTCTCGGCCATTATTGTTACAATTAAAGAATAATTTTCCCTCACGCAAAATTTTGTACTGTGAATCATATTATCTATCGTTAGTAACAGGGCCGTCTGTATGTACTTTTTCAAGTGATAAGCCAGTATTACTCGAACGTGCCTGAAGTGCTGTATTTTGAAACTCTATCAACCGTCGCGAAATTTGTTGCAATGGTTTTTCACTTTTACGAATCATGCCCTTTATACATGAGATATAATTTTCAAATCTGAATGCACTGAAATTATCTAACGCACCATATTTTTTTTCATCCTGTACTAAATGCGTCAAGTTATGAACATTATGAGATACACATCGTCTACCATAAAGAATTTCAAATAAAGCCACAAAGTAATTTAATAACTGTTTTGCATAATCAACATATTGTGAATTCAGTGAATAAGTACAACTGACTAAAATTGTAATTGCAACATGCAGTGTTAAAAAATTATCATACATATCCTTTCTTAAAATATCTTTTAATACAATAGAACCGGTATATAACAAAAATTGTCGAAACTCAGTAGCTTTCCAAAGTTTTAAAAATTTCAACAATCTTGGTAATCTAACAAAGTCAGATGGTACACTTTTCCTGAATTTAATTAAAGCATCAGAAATTATGTTTCTTTGATTTGCAGATATTTTAATACCTAACGGCCCATGTATCCAAAGTAATAACAATTTGCGCATAACATCTAAGCATATCATGTGCATGTAATCTAGGGGTACATTTAAAACTAAGCCAAGAAAAGGTATTCTATTTAAAATTGTTTCACTGACTTGATAATTGCCTTCACCAGAATAAACAAAATTTTTAAAGTTTTCATCAGTTCTTAAATGTGTACTTTGTTCGCTAGGAAAACACGTGACCTCTTCTATACATGTACCTATAATATCGCATTTCGTACAGCTATTATAACCACTATGGTACTTTACATTTAAAATAAAAGCTTTCGCTGGAACATCGCAAATTAAAGCATGAATTTTAATTTCATACTGAATTCCATCATATTCAATACCATTAGTAACTAAATTCACAGCTTCATCTGTAAACATTTCTAAAAATGAATTTGAATTGTCTGGCTTTCCTTCCCCATAATATATACCTATCATGTGTACATTTCTGGAGTTTGAATCGGAACATAAAATGGGCCACATATTTTTTTCCGAAGACTTTCCTAATGGCGCGCCGTCGGTACTTATTAATAATTTAATGCATGTATTATTACATTTTGTAATACGATTTTTAATGATATTTAAAATAAAATTTTTTAATCCGTAGTGGTAATACTTCCCCCCTGCAATTTCGAATACTTTGGTAGATTTTGGCGTATCGAGCAATGTTCGAGCATTTGCAGGAAATGGCACATATGTATTTTTTCTTAAAATTAATAATAATTCATTCAATGCATTACGTTTAATTGAAAACTTCAATGCCCAATTTCGTATTTTCCGTTTAAACATTTCACCGTTATTGTGTACATTATATTCTGATTCAGATTGGTTCTCAGATACTGTTTCAATATTATTAGTGACTTCCGCATTTAGAGCTAAGTTATCTTCATTTTCTCCACTTGTACATTTAAAGTACTGCTTTCACGGGATGAAGAACCATTGTCATCATAGGTATAATCATCGAAATCTACGTTAGAAACAGTTATGCTAGCAGAATCATTATTTTGCAATGGTGAAGATGTTTCATCATTAGACTTCTGCCCACGAAGACGTTCAATTATTCTTTCTATTGATACAGCCGTATTTTGCTTGAATAGTCTCCAAATATGTCGGTCTGAATACAACTTATTTTGCAAACGACGTCTAGAAGGCATCTTGTAATAATATTAATTTTTTTCTTCAAAATATATGTGTATCTGTTTAAAAAACATAGTTTTTTAAATAACTATAAAGGCAATTTTTAAGAAATTGATTTTTGATTAATATAAAGGTTAATATAATAATTATCATTTATAACTGACATTTTTGAACTAGAAGTTTTCTAAAACCTATAAAAGATACATATAATACTGAAAGAAATGGATCATGTGTCGTTCAAACAAAATAAAGAGAAGAAAAAATAATATCGATCAAAATGTAATAGAACACCCCGACATACTTTATTGAAAGCCAATTAAAATATCACACGCGGTTTATAGTTATTTTTGTGTACATTATACATACGTAGATCAATCCACGTTCTCCGCGAAATACATTTTTTCGTATCACGAAAGGCACAAAAAGTCAAGTTCAAGTTCCGAAAGTATTTTAGAATCGAAATATAATGTAGATTATGCATAAAGCATATTAGAATAAAAAATCTAATATCGCGTTTTACAAAGACAATAATAGAGTGGAAAACACAAAGGAGGTTCTGAAAAAAATGACGGATGATTGCATTAGCAAACGGACTCAAAAATCGTGTTTCCAAATATGACTCATCGTGATTGATTTTTTAAGCTTCATATTGTGTATACGATGCTAGAAATCGGTCCGAGTTTTTGATCTGATAAAAAGGTATAAAGTTTAATAATTATAACCTCACATATTAGACTAATAACTTTATAACGCTATTTAGAGTCATCAAAGTACAAATATTTCTATTCGAGAACTTGAACCGAGATCTCGGATTTCTAGCATCGTGTACGTAAAGCTTACAAGGCACACGTGCAAATAGACATGCAAATATTATAGATAAAAATAAATTTCTTTATACTCACATTTCTTTTATTCTCACTCGTTTTTTCCACAATCTATTATATATAAGATATTTTCCACAAGCTCGTTACAATTTAATTTGCCTCGAGGAATTAACACGTTTGCACACGTAAGACACGGAGAGATGAGGGCCAGAACACCACAACACAGTATAAGAAAAAACTTCTTTCTTATACTGTGACCACGAGCCATCTGCAAGATGAGACATGTGCTGGCAGGCGCCGCGTTGTTATCGCTCGTTGCAAAAATCATCAATCAGATTATCATGGCGGCGCACATGCGCACACGTTAGAAGTAAATATCTTAAATAGAATGTTGCTAGATTATTTCATATGAAACGTTTGGAAAGATTTAAAACGAAAGGTCTCCAGAATATTAAGAGAATATTGCGAAAGTAATATTTAAAATAGAATGTCTTTAAAATATTTAATTCGCAACATTTTGAAACATTTCAAATAGAATGTTGCTAGATTATTTTGTATAAAACGTTCGGAAAGATTGAAAACAAAAATCTCCAGAATATTGAGAGAATATTGCGAATGCAATATTTTAAATTGAACGTCTGTAGAATATTTCAAATAAAATATCCTATTTGTAATATCTTTGCAAGTTTGCAGAAATATTTTAAATAAGATATTCTGTAAAAAACATTTGAAATATTTCAGCAATATTCTAATGACATTCCGTGCTGTGTGGGTTAAGTGTATTATCACACAAATGTACATACACTTAAGTGTTTTTTTCTATTATTTACCTTTTTATTCAGCTATACACATTTTGAGTTATACAAAGTTAAAACAATAACATGGAATTTCATTAATATGGCCTTTTAAGCGAAATTTTTATATTAAAATATTTTTTCGATGAATCGATCGTCATTCTAGAGAGCGGTGTTTAAAAACATTAAAAACATTATTTTATGCTTGTTGTTTAATGTTAAACAGAGATAAAATGATATTTCTAACTAAATTTCTAATGGTATAGTTAAAGTTACTAAACACAAAAAAATTCTATATTAGGAAAATTCTAAACAATGGAAAATTAAAAATACATAATTTTGTAACAAGATACTGTGTTTCTTCTAAACTAAACTAACTTTTTTAAATTATTCTTATAGATAACCATATTACAACCACTTTTTTTCTGCCAACGATTATGCAGAGCATTAGATTTTTATAAATCACGTCCTAAATAACAAATATCTCATTACTTTGAGCCTAGAATCTGTCAAACAACACTTTGACGAATGTAATCGTTTAAGTTTCAATAGAAAATATTAATTATAAACAAAATAATTTAATAAAATGAAAATGAGTGCCATATTACCCTCTTTTCCTCTATTTATTATTTAGGACGTGATTTATAAAAATCTAATGCACTACATAATTAGTGGAAGAAAAAAGTGGTTGTAATATGGCTATCCATAAAAATAATTTTTAAAAATTAGTTTAATTTAAAAGAAACACAGTACCTTGTTACAAAGTTATATATTTTTAATTATCCATTGTTTAAAATTTTGATTTAGAATTTTCCTGTGTTTAGAAACTTTAGAAATACTATTAGAAATATTATTAAAAATATCATTTTATCCTAGTTTAACATTAAACAACAAGCATAAAATAATGTCTCTAATGTTTTTAAACACCACTTTTTAGAATAACAATCGATTTATCGAAGAAATATTTTGATATAAAAATTTTGCTTAAAAAACTATATTAACAAAATTCCATGTTATTGTTTTAATTTTGTATAACATGTAAACGGCTGAATAAAAAGTTAGATAACAACAAAAAAACACTCGAGTGTATGTACCTTTGCATGATAATAGTTTAAGAATAATGAGGAAATGTATGTAATTAAAGGTTAAAAGTGTACCTTAAAAAACTGTAGAAGTGCTCAAAAGTAAAAATGCCTTCTAACAATTGTCGGTTATTATATATTGGCATATTAGCGTCACTAAAAAAACGGCGGTCTACTAAACGAATAACTCCATAAGCAATTGTTAAAATACATTACCTAATAATGGAAATAATAGTGGCAACCATATTGTCGACAGTACCTGTAATAGCTTTTTCTCCTCTACGTGATTTAAAATCTAATGCACTTTTTGAGATCGGTTATTACTTGAAGTGATTAGGAAGAGAGGACTTATAAGATTAAGTGTGGTTTAGAGCCTAAGCAGAATGGTTGACTTATAACTTTAAGACTAAGTTTGACGACTTAAATCTTTGTCTTTAGTAACGCACAATAACTGTCTTGTGTCTCAAGTCTTAAGTTACAAACAAAATTTCTTTTTAGTTTAAGACTTAAGACAGTTATTGTGCGTTACTAAAGACAAAGACTTAAGTCGTAGAACTTGTCTTAAAATTATAAGTCAACCATTCTGCTTAAATTCTGCTTATTAAAGTCTTACAAGCACCTTAGCTAGCTATGCAAACCGCTCGCCCCAAAGCCTTGAAGAGAAGTAGTTCTCCACATACCACGCCTTCTCATCATCTTCTTCTTCTTTAGGGCCATGGATTTTTCCTTGGACAGTCCTTGTTGGGACTAAGTATCAATTTTTTATTCGGGTCAGGTAGTAAATCCTGGCCAGGAATTTCTGCCTCATGCAGTGGATAATGCCCCGAGATAACTCATCTCCTCCCCAATACCTGAGACCAATGAAATTACCCGAGGAATCCATTTTGGCAATATTTCTAAAGTTTAAGTATTATTTCGTCACAAGACACTTATTAAATATTAAAGTGCTACTATTGTAATGCATTAAAACGTAATGTCAAATTCTTTCGTACAGGGTAAAGTCGGTATTTACGCCGCGAAGGAATGTACGCCACAACAGTCAGAAAAAATAGAAGGAATAAAGATAGTTTGTTTACAACCACTTTGTTATGTGCCTTTATGCTATATTAGTATTGTATTGTAATTACAGTTCTTTATTATTAATATTAATGAAAATATCGTGAATTGAATTAATTTTTTCATGTAGAAGTAGCGCGATAGTGTATTACCATCTACGTAAAATGATTACTGTAGAAAATATAAAAGGCATAATGATTATTTCATGATATGTAAATGTAGAGCGATAGTAAAGGATGAAATACAAGCAAGATACAAGTGCATAGTTCTCGTATTCTTTATTTAGTTTGATATCTTGTATGTTCCATTTATTTAAGATATACGGCCTTTTCAGCGAGCGGGATTTATGCCGTAATACAGACATTGCGTGATTGGAAAGCAACATTGACCCTATGTTGAACACTATGTTGAGAACAGAATGCGTACATATCTGTACTTTGTTGATGTCTGTGCATATTAATTTCTTCAATATTGCATTATTATTACTCTGTAAACATATTTATTGTTTTTATTCACTAATAAACTTTGTAAACACATTTTGTAAGTCATTATGTTATTTTATATTATATTTGTAAATATTATTTGTAAATAATTGATGTGCCGTGTATCTTACACATGAATAGTCGTAAATCCCGCCACTTTTTATACGACAAAAATGCAAGGGTTTCTATAAGTTTTTTTTCAAGTATAAGAAAAGAAATATTTACAATTTTTTTTATAATAGTAAATAGTATGAAGTTTTTATTAGCATAATTTATTTTTTTTAAACATAGTAAATAATATTTAATAAATTAAATTTTTGATAGCTACGGTGTATATATCCACTTTACCCTATGTATTTGTGAATATTTTAATAATATTCATGACTTTAAAATCCAGGTTATTAAACAAGTATTGCACTGATAGAGGTTGGAGACCCAGTTTCATTAATTCTTTTATCATTATCTTGGAAACTATACTTAAGTGGGGACAAGCCCAGAAAATATGATTAATAACTCGTACCTCTTCTCCGCAAGAGTATGGCCGGGATTTCACCAATCTCAACCTATGTTTGATATTTTTAGTAAAGGCCAAAACCGTAATTATAATTATAATTATTCTGACAACGATTCCGAGTAAACCTCTGTTTAGTTTAGATTTTTTAAAACTTCTAAGATCCAAATCTTTAAAATGATTGGAATAATATTCACTCATTCCCTTCTCCATAGAGTCAAAGCAGTAACCATCCATCGCTAGATAATCATTAAGCACGCGTCCTATTACCCTCCCTAAAGACGATCTTATTAATAATGGGAGTTCCATCTCTGGACCTCTCTTTTGCCAACGCGTCGTCTATCTCATTGCCCGTTATATCTTTATGAGCCGGACACCATGTGAATCTTAACAACAGATAATTATTTTAATCAAAGCAATTCTTCGATGACATATATCCATGATAATAGGATCCAGTAATTTAATATGAGAGTTGTAATTATAAAATAAAGTATAAAATCCCACCGATAATGGTCTCCTCAGGAATACCGTTATTTTCGAAAAAGTTTAACTAGTCATTTCAATCCTTTCTAGATATAAATTTGCCTAGAGATTTATATAGAGAAACAATAGAAATCCTATTATTTAAAAAGTTTTTACAAAAGATTGATATACAAACAATTTCTAATTCAGTTATGCTCCTAAAAAGACTCCAAGTCGTGCAAAATAGGATCCAAAAAATTATTACAAACAATAGTAACCCCTTCCCCTTAGTGTACTTCATGTTTTTCATGTCTGAATGTAATGAAGTTGTTAAAGGAAAACCTATCATTATAATGAAGCCAGATTTCTTAGAGGCATGCAATGTTATAATTTAACAATAGATCAAAAAATTCACTGTATTTACTTTTAATGTCTTTACAATTCCAATGGAGGAGGACTCTAACCATGACAGAACTAACAAAATATAGAAAGAAACCGGGCTTCACAAAACTTTAGTTTTAATTTATTGTTAAAGGACCCCGCACGATTTGTATGAAAAAAAAACGTGTCTGGTTGATTTGCTTGAATTTTTTATATGTTGTTGTACTTGCATCCCTAATGAAAAATCTCAATTTTTAGAACATTTCTATGTCTAGTTTCGGAATTAAAAATAATTAAAGGTCTACATGACATCGGCTCATATGTATTACCTAACCTACACTAGTTTGAACTTCTATACTTGTTCATATATGTATATCGGTACGTATGAATGTCTGTAGATGACTGCATGTGCGTGCACACGCGCCCGCACGCGTGCATGTGTTTGTCAGCAGAGATAAGGACCGCATGATTTGTCATTCTCATAGTATGTAATTACTCTAAACCCCCTCTACTTGTGCCTATTGTGTATGTGTGCGTGCGTGCCTGCGTGCGTGCGTGCGTGCGTGCGTGCGTGCGTGCGTGCGTGCGTGCGTGCGTGCGTGCGTGCGTGCTGTGTGTGCGTGCGTGCGTGCGTGCGTGTGTGTGTGTGTGTGTGCGCGCGCGTGCGTGTGTGTGTGGTGCGCGCGTGCATGCGCGCACGCCCGCGCGCGTACGCATACGTCCGCGTGTGCACGCATACGCAGTCATTCACGGACATTCATACGTACCAATACACATATATGAACAAGCATAGAAGTTCAAACTAGTGTAGGTATACATATGAGCCAATGTCATGAAAGAGACCTTCAAATATTTTTAATTCCGAAACTAAACATAGAAATGTCCTAAAAATTAAGATTTTTCATTAGGGATGCAAGTACTACAACATATAAAAAATTTAAGTAAATTGACCAAACACGTTTTTTTCATATAAATTGTGCGGGGTCCTTTATCGAATTAAAATTATTTTTTAATAGAGATTATTTTAATAAGTAATTGTTTAAAGAGATTTACAAGTTTTATTAATGAATTAAAATTATGTTTTGACATAAATTAACAGTCCCATGAACTGAAGCTGTATTGTAGTAATGACATAATTTTAATTTATTATTAAAAATTGTAATTCTATTTACATTATTTTTCAAATAAATCTTTGCATCCGAGTAAATTTTTTTATACAATTAAAAATTAAAACAACGCCCAACCAACCATGGTATCCCGTATACCGCCCGTATAGGTGTATAGCAAAGGACACCGAGTTTCTCCATGGTAGCACGTCGATTTTTGTCTTCTCTCTCGACCCAGCGTCGAGCGAGGAAGATGCGCTATCAAAACGGCCCCCACTACTTTCTTCCCGCACCTCGATCTCCGCCGCGCTGCCACGAAACATGTACGTACGCTTTGCGCGGGTGCGGCAGCCGAGCGTCAGCGCGGAGGGACACCATTTCTGCCGGTGCGTGTACGTGTAATTAAAGGTTAAATGTGTACCTTGAAAAAGTTTAGAAGTGCTCAAAAGTAATAGTATATTATGCAACCAATCTTTGCCGTTTTCGGCTGAAAACAGCATCCGAAGTCGAAAACGCCCTCGGCCGCATGTTGCATACGGTATTTTATGCAAAGGAAGTACATTTTTTGCGGCATTCGAGGGAGAACTAGCGTGTGGCATTTTTCTGTTACTGCCTGTCCCAGTTATAGGTTATGAGAGATCAGTATACTATCTTTGCTCATGCATTTCGACCCTACGCTCAGCGCATGCGTCACGAAACGTGTGGTGTCACGTGACAAAAGTGCGCATTCGGAATTGTACAAAAATATTGATTTTGCCCATTTTGTCGACCACGGATGGCAATATCCCCCACTCCAAAGATTGCCCATTTACGGCCATGTTACCAACTGTCCCGCAATGTTGCGAAAACGTGCTTTCTTTGTATAAAAATGCCTTATAACAATTGTCAGTAATAATTAATGTACTGACATATTAGCATCACTAAAAAACGATGGGCTACTAAATGAATAACTCCACAAAGAATGCGTCACCTAATAACGGAGATAATAGATATAGCCATATTGTCGACAGTAGCCATAATACTTTCTTCTTCTCTAATAAAAAATTTTAACGTCATTATCCAATCATTATAATAAAAAGATAAAGGTAACAATAAAGTAACAAAGAAGTAACGACTTGCTATCCCTGAATATACATATATATTTACGTAGACATGCGCTATCAATTTATCGTAATAGAAAATATCTTTGTGGTACTTACATGTATTATTTCATTTTTAATCAGTGGAGATATAATAACGGCAAAAGAGTGCAATTTTTATGGTATAATATCTATTACAGTTCCATTTTTTTTAAATCTAATTTAATGTATTATATTTAATTTATTTGATAATTTAAATCAGTTGGATAAAATTCCAAAATGATGAACTGATTTTGCTATTGATTGAAATACTACTCTATTTTGATGTGCTAATTATAAATATGAAATTCGCCTATGAGGTCATTTTGAAAGTCAAAACTAAAAAAATCTAAAAACTTATTGTTTTTTTATATTATTTTAATAAATTTAATAAAAATTGTATTATATAGTTTTTAAAAAATTATATCATTTATGTTATTTGTATTCATAGTGCACCAAAATGCAGTAGTATATCAATCCACAGCAAAATCAGAGGGTTTAACTTTTTAGAATTTCACCTAATTATTTTATGTGTTTACAGATTACGAAAATGGATTTCGTCTCGTTGGGATTATGTACACTTTACTTTGTGGCATTTTTCCTAATTGTGTCGGTAGTGCATAGACACTACCAGATCCATGAAAAACTTAAAAATATTCCGCAAGTTGGAAGATATCCGTTCGGAGCGATGTTTGAGCTTCTAAATCTGTCAAACTATGGTAAAGTACTTGATACTTAAAATTTATTATTATTCTTTTTAATACTATATTATTCTTTTGTACGTTTTGTACCTATATTATTCTTTTGTAAGTGTCATTCGTATGTTCGTACACGGCTCAAAAAAAAAATTGTTTTCGATAAACTGTTATTTAATAATTTCTAGACTCAAAGTTATGAAATTTATTACTTAAGACGTAATTTATAAAAATGTAACAACATGGCATATTGAGTGAAAAACAGAATAGATTGGTAATATGGCCATTCCAAAAATAAATTTAAAAAATAGTTTTGTTTAATGAACGCACAGTATTTTATTACAAAATTATATATTTTTAATTTTTTATCGTTTATAGAATTTCATTAATTTAGAATTTTTTGAGTTTAGAAACATTGGGGTTTATTAGATATATTATTTTAATATGTGTTTAATATAAACAATAAAAATAAAATATTTTTAGTATTTTTGAACGTTACCTTATAGAATGATAATCGAAGAAATATTTTGATATGAAAATCTTGCTTAAACAAATATTTTAATGAAATATTATTAAATAATTTTTTATAACTTGAAATGTGTATAGTCTATTAATAAGTTAGATAATAAAAAAAAAAACAATTGTGTATACATACATGTATAATAACGTAATGAAGATGTATATGTAATTAAATGTTAAAAAAAGTTAACAAAACAAAATGCTAAACAGTAGAAATGTTGAGTTACTAAACATATAATTCCATATGCAATCGTTAAAATTTGTCAACTAATAACGAAGATAATAGGGATAGCTGTAATGCTTATATCCGATGAGAACAGGTACGTGGATTCCACGTTCTATCCACGTGTATTATGTAAAATTCATGGATATGACTTCATCGAGTTGATATCCACATGAATTCTACGTGAACATAGATCCACATAGATTTTAATACATTTCATCCACATAAAATTATTGATGAAATTTGACGGAGATTAAAATAGGTGACAGCAATGTGGATTTCATGAGAATAAATTCACTTATCCTGTATAATTCACGTAGAATTATTAGTTCAATTTAAGGAGATAAAAATAAGAGATATGAACATAGAATTCACGTGAGTAATTTCTTAATTTTGGTTTTGAAGTTCAAGATTTCTTTCTTGAACACAGTACTGTTGAGAAACATAAATATTATTGATAGACAAAATAGATCTATGAATGAAAAAACCTCGATCTACATTTCAATAAGCAGACAATACTTTTTTAAAAGTTTTTTAACCGTTTTCTTAATAAAAATTTTTTTATATTAAATTTAATTATTGTATTGTATAGAGGTAGTAAAAATAAACGAAAATGGTTAAAATTAAAGATTACAATTTATTTTAACATAATAAAAAAAATAAACGATTACAATGATAGGTGATGATTAAAATAATAATAATTAATTCGTGAATAACATTTTTGTTTGCAGAGAACGTGCGATAAAAGAAAAAAAAATCTTGTGATAGGTTTAAGAAATCTTAACAGAAAATGCAATTATAAACTTAAATTTTAATCGGTTACATTTGAGATTAACGAGATATAAATGTGCGTGTGTGGGTGTGTATTGTGATCAAGGGATTTTTAGTTATTCAGGTAGTTCTTGGACCGAGTCAAAGATTTCTTCCAATTCATTGGCTACTCTTCGATTCGCTTCGATATTATCGTATACGATATTTTCTATTTCTTCGGGAATAAATAATGAGTAGGAATACGGGTTTTCTTGAGGAAACTCTAACGCGGGGGAGTATGGATCTTCCGGGGGTCTTCGAACAGGAGAATCGGAGTTACGATGAAAAAAATCCGGGGAAAGTGTAGGAGGAAAATCTGTAGGAGAAAGGGTTGAATCCCGAGAACACACTAAAGGCTCTGCACAGGGATCAAAAGTAGAAGAAGGTGACCCTGGTGATTGTTTAAAATCTGTTTCTACATGAGATCCAGGGGAGTTAGAGGGAGATCCCTCTCGACGACGACAGGAGGAAAGAGAAAATGATTCGGCGGACGGATTTGAGACTGGTGGAGATGAATCGGTCGGTTCGTCAGAAGTTCTTAAATTAGTTAGAGCGCTAGGCAAAACAGAATTTTCTCCTCGCAGATTGTTTAATTTTTCGGAGAGCGATAACGATGCGCCAAGCTTCTGGACCTTCCTGTTTCGACGATTCCGACAGTTCTTAATGCCTCTTCGAGACTTATGTTCAGGGACTCGATTACGCACTAGAATGAATTTGAGGTTTAAGGCTACGTTCTCTCTTTTTAATAAAGGAAAATAAAATCTAGATTGTATCTACTCGAAAGAAAGAAAAGGAAAGAGTTTGAATTAATAAAAGAAAAGGAATTCTTCGTTTCCGATGGAATGAAACAAAGCTGCGAATTCAATTGAACGAGAGTTTGATTGTATCCAGCAGGGATTAAAAGGTAATTGCGGATTCAATCTAAAGAGCTCGATAATCCTGCAGAAAGAAAAAAAGAGAGTTGCGGACCTAATCGAAAGAGAGTTCGATTGTATCCTGCGGAAAGTAAAGAGAGTTGCGGACCCAATCGAAAGAGAGTTCGATTGTATCCTGCAGAAAGTAAAGAGGGTAATAGAAGGAGGAAAGGAAAGGTAGTGAAATAATACTGGGTATAAAATATTTTGAAAAATATAATGAAAATCTTGCTAGAGAGAGAGGGTAGTCTTATGAAAAGTAACAATAATGGATGTCTAAGACTTACTGTTGGTTGAAATTTATGAAGGTGCGAATGATTTGGTGTTTGGCGGAACGGATTCAACTTACAACGGTGTACGGCTGGTCGACGGTTGGCACTCAGAGTGTTCAGAAGTTGCAGAAGAATACTTTGACTTAATTTTCACAGAGCCGCGTCAAATTTAAGTATGATGAATACGAATTCGAACGTCACAAACTCGGACATATAATGTCACGGAATGTGCGATGGATCGAACTGGAGTGAATTATGAATCGCGAACAACGAATGGCGAAAAAATGAGTGAAATGCTCAGGAGCTCCTTCTTTTTATACCCGATTCTGCCTATGGTTCCTCGGTTTAATCCGCAGGTGTACTGTCTCTTATTGTTGCCCGCGCGTTCTCAGCGCGTTCGATTTCTAATCTGTTTTTTCATCTGAGTAATCCATCCTGTCAGTTAGGTTCCTTAGAAGAACGTTACCTATTAATTGTGCGACAAGTGTTTCATGTCGATGGGGTCAATCATCCGCGTTTCAACGCTTGCGTCCGCCAAAACCGGCACGTGTCAAGCGTAGGCCAACCGTATTGACTTGACTAGACAATTTTAGCTTATTTGCACGGTTAAGATAGACCATCTGTTCGCGATTTTCGGTTGCTTGGCCGCATCGATTTCGAAAGAAAAGAATTGTTACTCCACAGGACGTAACACCCCCCGCCTTAGACAAATGTTGGGGGTACACAACATTTGCAGAATAAGAAGGATAATTCTTTTCTTTCGCGGGTATTTTTTCCTTAAGGGAGGACCCACATGTAAGATTTCTCTTAGACGTGCATCCTGAGGTTCTAAGAAAAGAGCAGGAAAGGAAAAATACAGCTTTTTCTTAATCCCTTTGTCCTCTTTTTACAATATAAATTTCTTTTTCTTACAAGGAGTTAGTTTCCTTATTTCGCTTTCTTATTGTATATGTATATTTTTATATATTTATATTTTTGTACGTATAAGAATACATGTATGTGTACGTTGATAGCTCGATAAATCACAATTACTAATGTGACATTCGGTTAGTTAATATAATGATGTAAGACTTCCTCTTATTTCAGAAATGACATTGTTGAACTATAAGTTCGAATATTGAAACACGTGCATGTTCCGGGGTTTTACTCTCTAATCCTTACATCCCTTTTTTATTTCTCCGTTTGTTTCACACCTTCTGGCCTTTACCTGGGCGAAGCATCTGTGGCTTCCCTCACTCTTAGGGTCTTACTCCGTGCTTGCAGGACCACGGATGCCATTTTCGATGCAATTTAGCGTCAGTTTGCCAGCGTGGGCATCGCAGTGCATCTCGTCGAGTTTTTCCTTTTACGTTAAATATGAGTGACAAGTGCGAGATTGATTCGCTGATTGACGCGGGTAAAAAGTGGTTCAATTAGTTTTACTTAATCTAATGGATTTGCGAGATTTTTACCTTGCATGGAATATAAGGGAGAGCGACAGGGAGGAAAAAAGCCCCCTTATTTTTCGTTGGACATTTGAAAGGTCTTTTTTTTAAGAGAAAACTTCAAAGTTATTTTTGTTACAAGAAGGAGAAAGTTTCATTCACTATCTTAGTTCAAATTATATGTATATGTATATATATATATATATATTCTTTTTTTTATTAGTAAAGTGATCGTGCCATCAAAGAATTATTTAAATCAAGATATTGTGGTTTACATAACTATCAACTTACTAATAAATCTCGCTAAAAGACCTATTTTCTGCTTTGTATAAAAATCATTACTTTTTGAGAGGAAAAGTTTGCTGGAGTTATACGTTCTAGGCGATAGTTAATATTACAATTGCTTCATAGGTTATTCATAGGTGCTTAACAATTATGTTTATTGCTCGCGATAATCAGCATGACGAATTTTTCCTGATCTTAAACTTATCCTAGCGATCTTTACGATTTAGTTTACCTATTTACTCGTGTAGATAGGTAGGTATATTTGTTTTATATAGAAGCAGGAAAGAAAAAGGCGACCACCAAATCGCCTTCCTTTTTCTTTCGTGTTCTTGGTTACTTATTTATTTGTTGTTAATTACTTTACAATATTTAAGACGTTGATATTTTATGCTTGTATACATAACTAAATGTTTACATTTGTTGTGTAATATTTACTTAAATAATAATATAATTAGCTGAGGTAACATTATATAAGAAAACTTTAATCCTTAATTATTTTACTAAGAGCAAATGATTTTTGTAACGTAAAAAATCTTTCTAATTGACTTTTGAAATAAATATTTTGATATTTTAATTCAAAATGATTCTTTGAGTACATTCTCTATGATTTTGTATTAATTTATTTTTTATTATATTTAAATTGATTTTAAATATTTTAAAGTCTGCTACTATATATAAACTTATTGTTAGTCTAGGACAGTTCCAATGTCCGTCCTCAAGTTTGACAGTCTGAATTTATATTGCTATTAGTGATCACAATTTGGTGTACTGTTGTATTATTAATTCATTCAAGATATCGCATGTATTTTTTATTAATGTACGTAATCATTCAATAATTATTCCTTTCTTGATAATTTAATAAATTGTTAATTATATATTAGCTTTATGATATTAAATATTGTGTTATAATTAGAAATTATTTTATTCTTAAACTAATACACAAAAATACTTGTCATTTTTGCTCACCTTTTCTATTATAAATTATAAAATAATCATTATTGTCAGAAATGAATCACTATCAGAAACATTTTCCTGAGCTGATATAAAATTTATAAATATAATATGTAGAAGATTATGATAAAATTATATTCATTATAATATGATAAAAACGACCAAAGTAATCTTTCAATCGTTAAAGTATTAAGTGTGCAAATTAATTCGATGCATTTTTTGCGGAGCAATCGTCTTTAATTGAAACTTTTAATTGAAATGCGAAAAGAGTGCTCCGTCTCAAATGCTACTTGTCGATCGCCGTGTTCACAGGTGTTTCGTGAGGTCATAATGCCTTCTTCCTTAAGGCATATTAGGTTTTGTGCACTTAAAGATACACACGTACGAACTGCAAAGTAGTGAAAAAACATTTAGTTTTAAAACAGAGTTATGATATAAAATATAAATACGGAATTAATTTGCACACCTAATAGTAACAAAGTAACACTTTTTATAAAATTTTTAAAGTAATTAAGACTATGAAACAAAATTATCTTTATTGTTTTTACGTTCATCTTTAGGTAAATAAACATCCTAGATAGACAAAAAGATGTATCCTATGATCTATCCTCTTTCAAGAGCAATTCTAGTCCCATTTATTGAAGTCTTGAACATGTTTCAATCATTGGGTGCTGAAACTGTTCTTAAAATAAAATCCGCATCGATTGACGATTAAGATTAAACTTTGATCAATGGATGCTGGGACTGTTATTGAAAAAAATGACAGCAACTTGATAGCAACAACTTTGCAAGTACTAAATTTAATGTTGAAATGTTGCTATTTATTTGTTATTAATAGAATTGGAAATTACTTGAGTGCAACCTTACGGACAAAATGCTGTCTCACCTTGTTCTAAGTTTATCAAACTTGGTTGCTGCAACATTGTTGGCAACATGACAACAAACTCATTGCATTTGGCTACCTGAGTTAATGGGTGCTGGGACAAACTTTATTCTTTCGAGAATAGAGTCCGCGTTAATCGACGCTCTTTATCGAGCTTAGATCAATGGGTGCTGGGACTGTTCTCGAAAAAAATGACAGCAACTTGATAGCAACAACTTTGCAAGTACTAAATTCAATGTTGAAATGTTGCTATTTATTTTCCATTAATAGAATTGGAAATCACTCGAGTACAACCTTACAGACAAAATGCTGTCTCACCTTGTCCCGAGTTTATCAAACTTAGTTGCTGCAACATTGTTGGCAACATGACAACAAACTCATTGCATTTGGCTACCTGAGTTAATGGGTGCTGGGACAAACTTTATTCTTTCGAGAATAGAGTCCGCGTTGATCGACGCTCTTTATCGAGCTTAGATCAATGGGTGCTGGGACTGTTCTCGAAAAAAATGACAGCAACTTGATAGCAACAACTTTGCAAGTACTAAATTCAATGTTGAAATGTTGCTATTTATTTTCCATTAATAGAATTGGAAATCACTCGAGTGCAACCTTACAGACAAAATGCTGTCTCACCTTGTCCCGAGTTTATCAAACTTGATTGCTGCAACATTGTTGGCAACATGACAACAAATTCACTGCATTTGGCTACCTGAGTTAATGGGACAAACTTTATTCTTTCGAGAACAGAGTCCGCGTTGATTGACGCTTTTAATCAAGCTTTAATTAATGGGTGCTGGGACTGTTCTTGAAAGAAGATAGAGTCCGCATTGGTCCACGACTAAGATTAAATTTTAATTAGTGAGTGCTGGGATTCTTCTTTTGACAACGGAATCCACGTTGTTTGACGCTCTTATCGAGCTTCAATCAATATGTGCTGGAGGATGCTTTTGTCTATGTGGGATGCTAGGTTATCCAAAAATGAATTCGAGAACAAAAAAGTAATTTTGTTTTTGCTTAATTGGTTTTAATTACTTTAAAAGTTACTTAAAAATATGTTACTATATATTTTAATAAAATATTACTTTTGTCGCCTTTTCTATCAAAAAAACAATCAGTATTTAATTTTTTTCATCCAATGATTGGATAACAGCACTGGAAATAAATATTATTTAAATTCTTTATATTAATGTTTAAAAGTATTATAATACATTATAAATATTATAATATACATCTAAAAATATTATGTTACAAATAGGAATTAAATTAAAATAGGTTTTTATAATTTGCGAATTATACAAAACGTCAAATGAAAAAAAATGTATTCTCAAGAAAATATTTACCGTTAGAAGAAGAATTAGAAGTAAATAGTATTAAAAATAAAATGAAACGTTTCTATAAGAAAAGTAAGTACAATATTTAATGTTCCTAAAGCTACGTGATTTAAAAAATATAAAAACAATATTTTAGTAAAGACGACTAAAAAAAGAGTTTTTCACAAAAAGCGAAGTTGAAGAAATTTTGTAATATTATATTATAATACTAATGTTAAATATTTTATTCACACATAAATGAAAATGAGTTTACTAATTTTATCATTGTTTATATTTTCTTTTATATATTTTTAATATCAGCAAACTGATTGTCACATTGTGGACAGACATTAGGACAAGTTATGTGCGGATATTGAGACGCTGACGCAGGTGTTACAGGCTATTCGGATATTGATACTCGTATATGTAAACATGTACAAAAATATTTACGAATATTTAATAAATTACAAATTGATAACCACTTTTTTCTTTATTTCTTTCTTTATTTCTTTTATTTTTTACTTGATTGATCAAGGCAATCCTGTCCTTAAACAATTGCTGTGTAATGTTTGCGTCAAGTTTTGCGTTAATTCCATTTTCTGATCTTATTATAATAACTTTTTTTTGCGGTTCATTAAAGAAGACTCGAATTAGACAAACTTATTGAGACAAAATGAAAATAGATTGTATATTTATTATCAATAAACGTACCATAAAAACACCAATAAATATACCGTAAAAACATAATTAATGCTAACTATGACACGCGTGCTTATTTCCTCGATATTACTGACTCAGAAGACGTTAAACAGGAAAGATTGTTAGGAGATTGTTCTGTTCACATTATTTCGATTACAGGTACTATCACATCTTCAACTATGTATATATAAATCATGCATTATAATTTAATCTAGTAGGAAAGAATAATTTAACTAAATCTTAAATAGAGATTAAATATGTGTACTCTAACAAACAAGTAATTTATCAGCTTAAACTTAATTAATTTTTGAAAAGGAAACAAATAGTTATGAAGAGAACTCTGACATGCATACGTACATACATGATTACTGCGTTTGATTTTTATAATATAGTAGAGATATATTTTTGGACCGATAATGTAACAACGCCTTCATAATAAGAAAGCGTTCTTTGGTCGTAGCTGGATTTTAGTGCCTATATTTATTCATGTGATTTTACATAGGGTAATATAATTGCTAAGTTTTCTTTAAACATAAATTTTTGAGTTAGAATTATAAATTTAAATGTTCAACTAAAAATACAGATATAAATAGATAATATATAGTATAAATATTAATATATTGTATAGTATATATTGCAGTTTACTAAAAAATAAAAAAAATATTTTGCAATTTGAAATTGAAAGAAAACTTTTAAGGAAACGATAAGATTATATATTTCATGTCGTTTTCAGAATACTAAAATAATGTTTTGGTGAGATTATGAGATAATTACGATGGCAAATCGTACTATTTTAGTTACAAACAAAAATACTTAGAATAATACGCACATATCAAGTAATTATAAAATAAAGTATAAAATTCCCACCGATAATGGTCTCCTCAAGAATACCGTTATTTTTGAAAAAGTTAAACAAGTCATTTCAATCCTTCCTAGATATAAATTTGCCTATAGGCTTATATAAAGAAACAATAGAAATACTATTATTTAAAAAGCTTTTACAAAAGATTGATATACAAACAATTTCTAATTCAGTTATTCTCCAAAAAAGCTCCAGGTCGTGTAAAATAGGATCCAAAGAATTATTACAGACAATAGTAACCCCTTTCCCTTAGTGTATTCATGATTTTCATGTCTGAATGTAGAGAAGTTGTTAAAAGAAAACCTATCATTACAATAAAATCAGGTTTCTTAGAGGCATGCAATGTCAACTTAACAATAGATCAAAAAGTTTACTGTATTCACTTTTAATGCTTCTAATTCCAATGGAGGAGGACTCTAACTATGACAGAACTAACAAAATATAGAAAAAAACCGAATTTCACAAAACTTTAGTTTTAATTTATTGTTAAATTTATATTGGATTTGAAATACACAATTCCTTGGAAATTGTCCTCAAATATTTAATAAGAAAGTACTCTCTGACCTGGCTTGGTTTATCTAAGCTTAGCTAAGGTTAGCTAATTTAATTAGGTCAAATAAAACCATTTCTTTAGCTTTAATATTGTTATCAATTTCCTTAATAATATTTAATTCGTGGAACGATTCCACTTTTTTCCTACAAAAGTTTGGAAGTGAGTTGAATATATCCTTTTCACCCGAAAAGTTGTCTGTACTCTCCGCACCTGAAAACTTATTATCCTTATTTATATTAAAATTTTTTAACATTTCTATCTTCCTATCTAATTGTATTTGTTTAAGATGATGCGTTTAAAGGTTGAAAAGCATTAAATAGTTAATATAATTTGTCAACTATTGGACGTAAGTAAAATGTTTAAATTTTTTAATATTATTTTTAATGTCAAAAGATTTCAGTACAAAAAATCATTATGTTTCGCTTTAAACATTTATTAATGTTTACTGTTACATTATAAATCACTAAGAAAAAAAATCATAACAATAACATGTATGTTACCAAACTTTATTTTTTACACGTAAAATGTGTAAGTATCTTCTCTGCAGATCGCAAAAAAGAACTGAGGCACTATACTTGATTGTGTCCATTGTTTTTACGCTCTTTACCGTTTACTTTCTGAGAACAGCAGTCAATATAATTTTCTGTTCTATTGTTGCAAATTGCTGGCCTATGCAGCTTCTTTGTCCACTGCTGAATGGAATGAAAGCATATTTTTGCCTGTTGCGAGAATTTTCCAGAAGGAAGCAATCTGGATCAAACATTAATGGATTTGGCCAGATTTCTGGGTTCCGATGTAAGAACATAATTGTTATTGCTATAGTAATACCTTTTGGAATGACTTTAATACATTAATTAATCAATGTATTAAAATCAATGCAATTCATAATAGTTTATCTCTTTTATTTTAGGAAATAATATCATTCCACAAGGAATGAGGTTGATGAGGTTAATATAATATAGAGTTGCTCTTGATGAGGTTAATATAATATAGAGTTGCTCTTAAACTTGATTATATTAGCACAGTTCACTTAGTTAATTTTTGATACTCGTAACGGATAAACAATAAATGAGTCCACATACGTTTGTTGCCCCAAACGGACCAACGGTCTTCACAGCAGATTCAACCCACAGACTTCTATAATACACTAGACCGCTAGCTCCCTATGTAAGCCTGGCCGAAAAATCTATGTACTGCTGCCAGTATTGAGGAATGCAAGATGGCTGCCACGTCATGTTAGGTTACGAGTCGGTTTTGCCTTAATCAGACGTGTGCGTTGTTTGTATGGATCTAATAATCCTAAATTGCAAAATTCTTTTATATTATTTTATTTATAAGATAAAAATACAAATTTGCAATATATATCAATAGTTTTAATTTTATATATATATATATATATATATATATATATATATATATATATATATTACAATGAATAGAGAATATAAAAAAGAAGTAATTTTTTTTCAAGTGAGTGATGTTTATTTGTAACAATATTATTAAATATCACTCACTTGAAAATAAAATTTGCTTCGTTAAACGATGCCGTTTGCGAATCAGTTTCAGGATTTCGTTGCAATAAAATTTAGAATAGGAGTGTAATCGTATTTTTATATACCGTGTTGCTATCACAACTATTAGTTTTATTTTATGTGAAGTTTCTAATATATTAATATTTTCACAATTTAAATTTGGAAAGATATTATTGTCTAAAGTCAAAGAATTTTTTACTTTGCTTAATACTTTTAAATTAAGATTAGGATCTCTAAGATTGCTAAAATTGTTTGTTTGTATGTTGATTTGTCGCTCTGTTTCAATTATGATTTTAAATACACTATTATCTGGAATTATCAAACCTCCATTATTAGCAAAATCTAAAAACTTAGAATAAATACTTGAATGGGCATAATTATGGTCGCTTCTTTGCTTTTGTAAATTAATGGCGCAAGTATAACAATCTATCTGCGACAATAATTTTTTTTTATAATGTATCCAGCGATATAAAATAAAATGTATTTTTTTAATGTGCTGCAATTAGATAATGAATCATTATTAAATGTCTCTATTTCATTGTCACTTTCATCGTCCATACTTTCAAATATTGCATTTTGTTGCTTCTTTTTTTTCCAAATAAATTGATACATTGTGCCACTAGGATCACTATCTAAATGTAAACAGTTGCTATTTGGTGAGCCTCTTATTTCATTTCTTAGAAGAATTTGTCTCATGGCATATTTAAACTGTAAAACATTTGGGTTGTTATTGTAACCATGTCTGCTTCTAATTTTTGAGAAGAATATTTCTAAATAGTCTTGTGAAAATTTGTACGTCAAGATATATTTAAAGGATTCTCTTTCTGAAAATATATCTTTTGCCACAGCGAATATAGATTTAACTGTTGTAGCCATTCCGCAAATAAATGTTCTTCTACCACTTAAGCACAGCATATCACCAGTTTTAATTTTTAATGAAAATAAAAAACTTATTTTTTCAATCATGATTGTTTCTAACGCGTTTATGTTATTTCGATTTATAGGTGTATGAAATCCTTTTCCAAAGGGATTTCTTGAATTCATAAAGTCAAATAATTTGTCTATAACCTTAATGAATGTTATTGTAGCTTCAGAGTCCTGAAATTCAGGACAATATTCTTTTAAAAATTCAATTGTTGTTGCTACAGATGAACTTAATGTCTGAGCGGCATATTTAACTTTCATTTTGTTTTGCCACCAATTAATGCATTGCGAATTTAATTTGTTTTTAAATCGAAAAGTTAATTGATTCTGCAATTGATGCAATTGTATTATATATCGCCATTCAATATTACCATCATTTGTATGAAATTCTTTAAAATCTGCTAACGCATTACGAGCTAGTTTCAACATATGACATGCGTCCAATATGACATAAACATTATAATCTTGTGTAGGATGCTTAAAACTATTAACAATAGATTCATAATTATTTACGTAAATACAACATCCTAGCTTATTTAATGCGCTTATATTAACGGATGCGCCGTCGCATGTGATAAATCGTACTTTTAACTCGCTATTACTTGTTAAAGATAAGGCAGTCAATATTAATTCTGCAAGTGTCGCAGCAGATAAAGATTTCTTCAAAAAATAAGCTATGGGCCATTTCCATTTGCCATTAAGGGCAACCAGCATGAATACTAATGATTCATTTGCTAATGAATTTTTTTCTTCTATATGAATATCATTTCCATAGTCCACAGACCCAACAAGTTTCCCTTCTTGTTCATTCCAGAGTAATTGCTGCCGTATCGACATACTATCAAAAATCATGTTGCAATCTTTATCCTCTGCGGGCAAATTCTTTAAAAATGAAATTATCTCTTTGTGGAACCCAGGTTCAGCGTTTACAGATGAATGCCAATGTCTGATGCTCGACGGATGTGGCAAATTGAAAATCCCGCTAGATATAAATAAAGCATATTCTATAGTAACATACAAATTTTATTTTGTTGTATTTTATAATAGAAAAATATAAAACATAAGTGCAAAACAGCAAATCATGCAAAACAACAAATCATGTAAATAAATGAAAAGAAAAAAAGAAAACCAACCGGCAATAGTCATAAGCTTTAGGAGAATTATAGAATAAGGTTACAGCAAACTTCTTTACTTCCTTCGAATACCTTCTACCACTTGCAGATCGCAAATTATTTTTTACTTCGTTTTGAAAAAGATTGAGTGACATGCCTTCAAACTCGCGACTTAACATATTAAGTGCATCGGTATCACTTACATATTTCTTTTTTAATTCATCGAATAAATGTTTCATAGACTTTATTTGTTCCTCTTTTCGTTTTACACTACGTTGTAGAGTATGCAATTTTTGTTGTCCAGATTCAATCTTAGACCTAAATTTTGACTTTTCATTTTCCAGAATTGTAGAGAAGATTTCTGCTTGTCTCTTTAGTTCTTGCTGATGCAATTCAAGACCAGATTTTATCTCGGACTTGAGTTTTGACTTTTCATTTTCCAAAATCACAGAGAACATTTCTGCTTGTTTCTTTAGTTCTTGCTGATGTAATTCACGATCATGTTGCAATCGTTCCTTTAATATTTCAATTTCATTAAAAGATTCTGTCGAAATTGCTTGAAGTTTAAAATTCTCTGCGCTTTCTAATGTTTCCTCGAACGCACGTTTGCTGCTATTCACAGTTACTGAAATTACAATTATCTGTTTATAGTGTAAATTAATGTACATATTATCTTAACTAATATATAGCATATATGATTTACTCAAAATACAAAAATACAACATATTAGAAACGCATAAATTAATTATGCATTTATATATCACTTACATTTATCATTTAATACTTTGAAGGGATCAAAATTCTCTTTGTTGTCACTCATCCGCACAATACATTTTCTTGGAAGAACTCCAGGTTTTAGAAATAACCTGTCGTTCCAACGATAATAGTCATCATTATTAAAATGTAAACTGCATATTCGAGAGGTATTAGTCGGTTGCCAATTTGTTCTGCCCACAAATGATATCCATGAGTCTAAAATGTCTTTATTCCGTGGAAATCTAGAAAATATTTGACATTATTTATATCGATTATATTGATTTATATATTGATTAAAATACTAACAATAACATATTATTTTCACTTACCTAAAAAGACTGATATTTTTTTACCTGTCCGCCTTATTTTGGCAGCCAAGAACACAACAACACATTGGCATTATTTATTTTTATATTCACTTTCTTAACCTTAACAACATACTTCGCCGTTCTCGGTCAAGTGCTGTCTTTACGCATGCATCGTCGCGCAAGTATATAAGCAATGATTGGACGAACCCCCACTATCGTCAAAGTCAACCAATGGAATCCGCATTCCACAGTACCTCCACTTGTACATGGATTTCTTGGCCATTATCTCTGTTAAGATCACGCAAGCTAGCGGTCTAGTGTATTATAGAAGTCTGTGATTCAACCAGAGTCAACAACGACGTCAATGACGGCCACGGAACAACGTTAGGTTATAGTTCTCGCCATGGACATAGAAATATAGGGACAGAGAGCATTACGATGCGGGAGGAAGCTACTGCGGAATGTTGCGACGAGGTAAAGTGTGTCTAAGTCTGATTGGCCGTTACCGTGCGCGTGCGCAAGTGGAAGATGTCTTTTACGAGATCTCTTAAAGATATCTTTAAGACATCTTTTAGAGATGTATGAAAGATGTCTTTTACGAGATGTCTTAAAGATATCTTTCAGACATTATTTAAAGAAGTCTCCAAGATGTTTTGTTTAAGACATCTTTTAGATGTCTTGAAGATGTCTTTTTCAAGACATCTTTTCTGAGATGTTTTTAAGATGTCTTTTAGATGTCTTGAAGACATTAATGCTGCGAAATGTTTACTGGGATTGGTCCTCATTGGTCGATTGAATATTTTTCTCGAAAAGTTTACGTTTTTAATTTTGCCTAGATTACAAACAAACGGAGGTTTAGACTAATTTGAAAAAATTCTGGGATATATAGAATGCATGTGTTATTTCTAGCCAAATCTCTGATACAGTATATAAAAATTTTCCATTATTAATTTAATTATTATTTTATGTAACCATAACATTTTATTTTTATTAACACGTTAATTGCCACGCCGGTCCCTAGGTAGTGGCGCTAGACTTTCCGTTCAGGTCTCGCCGGTAGGACCAGCGGCAGACCTTTATCTGCCTTGCCTATCGATGGCCCGGAAAGGGGGCGCTTGACGGCTAACTGTGGCATCAACGGAACGGCACGTAAAACCGGCGTGGCACTTATCGTATTAAATAATCACGTATTCCCAAGTACTAACTTTATCATAAAAGTAAAGTAAACACGTAGATTAAATAGTAGACGACGTTATATATATATTACTTTTGCGAAGAATTGTTCTCATTTTGTTGGAAAATTACTCAACATATAGCGTCACCGTTCTTTGTAAGTTAATAAGAAAACAACCGTGTCTTCAAAGTTACTTTATTATTGCTCTGTTACGACATGTAGAGGAGAAGAGGGCAATATGGCCCCCATTTTTATTTTATTGAATAACTTTGATTACAATCAATACTTTGTATTGAAAGTTAAACGATTATATTCGTCATGTTTAATTGATTTTACGTTTAAAGTAATGAAATGTTTAGCACTTAGGACGCGATTTATAAAAATGTGACGCATTGCATAATCGGTGGAAGATAAAAGTAGTGGTAATATGGCTAGCTCAAAAATAGTGTTTTAAAAAACGGTTTGGTTTAAAAAGACATAGTATTTTGTTAGAAAGTTATAAATTTTTAATTTTTATTGTTTAGAATTTTATTCATTTAGAATTTTTTTTACATTTAAAGACTAGAGATATGTATCGTTAGAAATATCATTTTATGCCTGTTTAACATTAAACAACAAACATAATGTGATATTTTTAATGTTTTCGAACATCGCTCTTTAATGTAACAATTGTTTTATTGAAAAATATTTCAATATGACAATTTTGCTTAGAAAACTATTCTAATAAAATCCCATGTTATCGTTTAACTTTGCATAACTCAAAGTGTGTACAGAGGAATAAAAAGTTAAATTACAAAAAAACACTCAAGTATATATATACGTTCGTGTGATAGCAAGTTTAAAAACAATGAGAAAGTACGTACGTGTAACTAAGTGCTAAAATGTACCTTGAAAAAGTTTAGAATTGTTTAAAAGTAAGAGAATGTCTTATAATCAGCTATCGTTTGTGGACACATTAGTGCCATTAAAAACTGACAAACTACTAAATGAATATGTTACGTATTCTTAGAGACAGTTATCGATAACCAATTAGCAAATAAGTAGCCTCACACAGAGTATTGTTTCTCCTGATTTGTTATTACAAATGCGTGGAGATAACCGAGCCAAGGGTATAAATAGCGAGCTAGCATGTAGAAACGGACTTACATACATATATTTTTCTACTTCACATTATACACTTCTCACAACATACAAACATTTTGCATACACTTGAGCAACATCTTCTTGTTCGCGAGGAGCCGCAAAATAACAATTGTAAAGATCTGTACTTAAGGGGTAACACTACCTTTGAAGTTTGAAAAAATCGATTTTTTTTTTGCTTAAATCATTAGTTTATACTTATAAAAATATGCTGTAAGTAGTTTTAGAACAAAATTCAAACTGTATTATGGTGTTTGAGCTGATTAAATGAATCGTCTCTATGCGCCTACCGAGCAGCTGCAAGCGATTTGGAGCGGCCCCGTCTTCTGTATATTCCGTTGGTATTTGGGCCTTATTTAGGTACCAAAAATAGACCTTCGACTAACACAATATAGATGTCATTACTTGTACTATATCGGTAAATAGTTTTGGAAGCGTCGGTTTGTGTTTATGCGACGCCATTAGCTTAGCTGGAAAGCACGCGTATTGTATTTGTCTCGGCGGGTCCCGATAGCGCACATCCCGATAGCACACAAACCATTCACTTTCTTTTTCTTCTTTTTTAGGAGGCCCTGGATATCAGACTACAGAAGCGTCTAAGTACCAGTCTAAGTTCTTTAAGATAACTACTCACAATGACAGATGCCTAGAGATTTTCCGTAGGTTAAGTTAAATAAGTCAAGATGATTGGTTGGTGGGCTATCAGGATGTGCGCTATCGGAACCCTCCCGTATTGTCTCTGTCTTTACGATCAATTTTAAGACATATTAAACAATATGAGTGATAAAAAAACTGTACAGTGGGAAGAAAGGTACCCATAGTTCGTCTGAACGTGCTTTTCGACGTAATATTAAAGGAAGAAAGCCATACAATCAATATGTATTGGAGAAGGAAACTGAGAGCGTAAGCACCTCTGCAAAAAAGCTGAAGTCTTCAACTGAAGAATACGATATAGATGTTTCTCCGTTCTTTGAGTATCGTTTTATCGATTTTTTCACTGTTTTTTCTACATTATCTCAGGTATTAATATGTAAGCAGTGCAAAACAGACATTACATTTACTGATCAAAGTATGAGAGGTTTAGGATATAAAATTGCAGTGAATTGTAAAGGATGCAGACCAACTGTTATTAATGGAAGTCCTCAAATTGTAAATCATACTTATGATATAAATCGTCGTATCGTGTTTGTTATGAGGCTACTTGGCATCGGCCTAAACGGCATTACTAAGTTTTGCGCCTTTATGAACTTACCGCATCCAATTTTTCAGTCTTTTTATGACACAATTATAAAAAATATTTCCGTCACTACTGCAACTGTTTGTGAGAAGTCATTTAAAAATGCAGCTACCGAGGAAAATAAACTTAATGAGGAACATGGGCAAAACACTGGCTTGACAGTATCTGGCGATGGATCTTGGCGCAAAAGAGGTTTTTCTTCTTTATTTGGAGTTACTACATTAATCGGCTGGTATACTCATAAAGTTATAGATGTGATTGTTAAGTCAAAATATTGTAAAGGATGCGAATTCTGGGAAAAGAAAAAAACCACTGCTGAATGTGACGAATAGCTGGAGAATCATGCAAACGAGTGCCATGCGAACCACAAAGGATCCTCCGGCAAAATGGAAGTTGACTCAGTCATCGAAATGTTTTCTCGTTCCGAAGAGTTACATGGCCTGAAATATCGCTATTATGTAGGTGACGGCGATAATAAGACGTTTAAAGGCATCTTAGATAGTGAACCTTTCCTGTGTTTAAAAAGGAATGCGTAAGTCACGTTCAAAAACGGATGGGGACCCGTCTGCGTAACTTAAAAAAAAATACGAAAGTCCTCGGCAAGGGCAAATTAACTAGAAAACTAATTGATGAACTGTCGATTTATTATGGTTTAGCAATAAGGCGTAATAAGGATTCCGTGGAAGACATGAGAAAAGAGATATGGGCCACACTTTATCACAAAATTTCTACCGATAGTAAGCCGCAGCATGATTTCTGTCCTACCGGCGAAAATTCGTGGTGATTATATCAAAAAGCAAAGGCCACTGACAAACTCTCTGATTTTAAACACAAGCCAGCTATGCATGAAGATGTATTCAAAGCTGTACGATTTACGAAGAATTGAGTAGCGATGAGTTACTCACAAGATGTATAGGAGGCTTCACACAAAATTGTAACGAGAGTATCAACGCTACAATATGGTCGATAACTCCAAAATCGTATTCAAGTAGCAAAAATATTTTAGATATAGCAGCAAACTTGGCTGTTTGCTATTATAATGATGGCTATAACGGTCTAATGGCAATTATGAAAGTGTTAAACTTCTTAGTGGGCCCTACATGTTATACATTTTGCCAAGAATCGGATGCGCGCCGCATCGCACTTGCCGAGCGCAGTCTCACTCACGAAGCAAAAGAGGCCAGAACATTATTATTTGCAACAAGAAAGAAACATGATGAGGCTGCTGAACTCGTGGAAGGACAGCTTTATGGGGCAGGCATCGCAGATTAGAGGTAAATTAAAAATTGTCAACTTTATACACAAAAAATCGGTTACCAAAACTTTAAACGCGTTTTTCTCAAAACACAATTTTTCAAATTTGCGTGCAAGGTTACTCTTACAATTTTTATCCGATTGACTTGAAATTTTAACACAATCTTCTTGTAACTATTCTACAGGGAAGTACGTAGGCTTTTTGCGAAATGTTGAAAACTTTTTTTTAATCAGCATTTTTTAAACAAATTTTTGGGTGAAAAATGCACTTTTTTCTATAAATAGCTGCCATTTCAATAAAAATTAATATTTTTAAAAATCCCTACGTACTTTCTTAGTTTTGAATATGTAGATAATGTAGATTTTTTTTGTTTGGTTCCAGCATAAACCATGTCGCAGAAAACTTGCACGCAAAAATTCATTTTTAAGAAAAGACGATGTTACATTTTGTAAATAGGCCAGTACGTCGCCATTTTGTGCATAAAAGAAAATTAAAAAATATTTTTTTACTTGTCAATATATGTACAATAAAGCCCTCTAAGCTTTTTTTATATAAAGTTATTTATTTACCGACAATAAATTTCCAAACTTAGGTATCATTTTAGGGCCTCAAAGGTGGTGTTACTCCTTAAACGAGGTTTCTCTTGGAGAGAACACCGAAAATAAATTAATTCCTGGCATAAGGAACTGAACATCTCTTTATTGATTCGACGTGTCGATCTCGCGCACCGAATTATTCGTCCTGAGTCCGTAGAACGGTAATTATTTAGAGCACCCTACCGTTGCAATTTGACTTGGAACAACCGCCGTCTGCTTACAACCGACAATACATTACGATACAGAATAATTTTATAAGTAATTATTAGAATTTGTTATCTAAACGTAATGTTATTGAAATTTTTACAACCTTGCAATTTAATGTTGCTGAGATGTTGATTTAACATTAAGCTTGTGAACAACAATATTCGTATTATAAATATAAATGGACTTAAATTACGAGATATATACAAATATCCTTTATATTACATGTTACTGAAAAAGTAACAATTACTAATATAAATTACTAATTCTAAAGGGAAATTTATGATATACTAACATATACATTTATACGTAGCAATATATTTGTTACATCCTTAATGAATAGCATTACAAAATTGTTAGCGATAATTTTCTGTTGATAAAATGACCGAGCTTTCCTACAATAATAAAAATTTTAATTAAAAATCAACTTTTATTTACTTAAATCTCATCCATTTACTTTCACAGATCTTACGTAAACATTTCAACCTGCAATGATGTATTTTTCATCATTCTTTATATTGCATTGGATATGTGATATGGACCATAAAAAGTAAATTAATAAATAAAATACTAGGACCAAGGCCAATTATCCAATCATTGAAAATATTTTATTATTTGGATCAGCAGGTAAGTTACAATTTTCAATATATTTCTGCAAAATTTGTTAACCGCTGTATCGGATACATCTCTTACTGACTGCGGCACTCTCAATACCGTTTTTGATACAATAATTACAAGCGTTAAGCTCTTATATATTGCTTCGTTGGTCGTCGTCGATTCTTAGTCAAAAATCAGTAAATTGTTTACTCAAGTATCGATATAAAAAGTAGATACTTTAAGATAAAAGTATACTTAAAAAAATGCTTATATAAACGTTTTTAATGATGTTTCGCTTTCTCGAAATTTGTATATTTATATACTTTCATTTTACTGTCAAGTGTATATATGAGATACTTACATATTTTTCAGATATTCTCTGGCAGCTTCTAATCACATTAAGTGACCTATATTATCCAATTTTTAAAATATGGAATTTATTTGTGCCTATGGTATTTATTCGTCATCCAGATGATTTAAAGGTAATAACATATAAAGTAATTACATTTTTTAATATCATATATTAAGACTTTTAATTATAAAGACAATGTAAAATAAAGGGAGCATGTAATCCTAGACAGATATACTTGTTAACA
Source organism: Solenopsis invicta (assembly GCF_016802725.1). Lineage (NCBI taxonomy): Eukaryota > Metazoa > Arthropoda > Insecta > Hymenoptera > Formicidae > Solenopsis > Solenopsis invicta. The sequence goes on along the minus strand of NC_052674.1, from coordinate 12,617,206 downwards.
ATTTTGTTTATTAATAATAATGTCGTTTATATAAGCTTCCAACACAAAAAATAGATGTTACAACTTTTCTATTAGGTTATCCTTAATATTCTATCTCATACCAAAATTATAAAAACGCATATTAATCACTTAACTAGTCTATACTTGAATTATATATATGTATATGTATACTACAAATACTTGTAGAAACATTGATATAGTCATCTGCTCCACAGGTACTATTTCTTTTTATTCTTTTTAATCTTGTTATTCCTTTTATTCTTGTTATTCTTTTAATTCTTTTAGTATGACAATTATTAGAGGAGAAATAGTATGGCAGCCGTTTTTATTTTATTGAATAATTTGTTTATAATAAATACTTTATATTGAAACTGGAACGATTATATTTGTTAAAGTATATGCTGTGCGTTTTTACATAAACTAACAAAATTTTCTTGAATTTTTTGTTTTTCAGATTAATTTTGTGACTTTAGCGTTTCTCGGCGCAAATTCGAGGAGCAAACTTCAGACAGCTGCTGTGCCGCCATGCAGAAGTAACTACTTTATTAAGTTTTAAAAGCGGATGAAGAAAGGAAAGAAAAATTTTATCCGCTAGACGTAACATTTTTGTGTATCTACGCAGTTCACCATGATTTCAATTTTTGGCCAAATTCGGAATTATTTAATCCGGATAAATTTACAGATGAAAACGCAAAAACATTATCAATATTCGTATATACCATTCAGTGCTAGACGACGTAATTGCATAGGTAAAATATTTATTGATATCATTTTATATTTATTTGGTGATTGGAATAAATTTTATACGCCTCGGATTAATAGGGTGTAAGAGCATGTCAACTTCCAGTTGCATGTCTTTCAAAAGATCCACTGGCTCCAAATAAAAGTTATGAATTAATTCAGCCATTATTGCTCTCATTTCCAGCAAAGCAAAATGTTTACCTGTAATTTGATATATATTAAAATCCATTTACACACATAAAATGATATCAATAAATATTTTACCAATGCAGTCATGACGTCAAAAACTGAATGATATGTATGAATAAGGATAATGTTTCTTCTTATTTTCATCGGTAAATCTATCCCTATTAAATAATTCCGGATTTGGCCAAAAGTTTGAGTCGTGATGTACTGCGTAGATACACAAAAATATTATCGTTCCAGGAGGTATTAAATATGAATCTGAAAAATACCTTATTAAAATATAATGTTCAAATAATGAAACTTTATAAAAGTTTAGAAAACAAATAATTATGTGATACAGAAAAAATATATATATACATGTAATTAACATAATAAGAAAATTAATTAGTTTTATTTATTAAAATAAATAAAATGTTTTAATAACTTAATTTAAAAATAAAAGAACATATATTTTATCATATAATTATATAACCTTTGTTAATATGTTTATTTATAAACAGATCAAGGAAATTGCTCCTGTACACTGTGCCCGTTTGAGAAATACCAAAGGCCGAGGTTTCGTACAACTTGGTACTCTGCTAATCCTATGTAATACAAACTTTTTTTTTCTTAATCCTAAACAACACGCATATTATAAGGCGTGTTGTCTGGGATAATATCTAATAAATTTATATAATCTTTTTGTTAATACGTGTTTTTGACACTTTCTGTTTTAGGTCTGGAATCTTCATAAATTAATTTTTATTACTTTTACAAGTATAAAAAATTCTTCAGCAACTCTTGTCTATGCATCTTTAGAAAGCATTTGAAAAACATAGATATAAAAAAATTGTATATAAATATTGTAAGTAATTTTAACGAAAGAAAAAAGTTAAAAAAATGCATATTTTTATTGGTAACAATTTTTTTCAGATTTTTTTAATAATGTTACCACGGTGTGCAAGAAGATCTATCTCGATACGAATAATGACAAACAATTGTCTCGTCAAATAGCTGTTGCTCGTGCGAATCGTCTGATCAAATTGCTAATCAGAGCCCACCTTTGACTCTGCTGATAGTAATATTGCACGAGAATAAAGAATTAAACAACAAATTGCTACAGGTAAATAAATTCAATAATTGAAATATAGAAAACGGGTTATCTGCTGCTTTTTCAATTTTCACAGTCTCTAATCAACTTTATACAAAACTACACAGGAGATAGACAAGAAAAAATAACATAAACTCCTGAAACTACTTATTTTACTAATAAGAAGTTGACTCATTAATTGTCTGTAAGGATAAGAGCATACAATACTTAAATAGTCATCAGTTATAGCATTCTTTTAGCATAACATGGTATACTTGCAAAACATCGTATGTCTAAAATTAATTATATGTGATTCAGCGTACACGTCTTAAAGGAATAAATCGATAAAACGGTGTCACTGATTTATTGATTTGTTACGCAAGACGATCAAAAATGATTTTACAACCTTAAGCTGTTGTGAATGCAGTTTTCAGAGCTCTTATTATCCCGCACCGGATTATTATCATCTAACAAACAAACACGATGTTTATTAATGATTGCATACACTTTACCATAAGAAATAATCTTGAATAAAGTATCGAACAAAAACAGAAAGAGAACAAAAATAAGATAAATTTGCTCTTTCTTTCAACGTAAGTTCGTATATAAAAAATCCATAAAAAACGCAGCCGCATTGAAGCCGCACGTTTGCACGGTGTGTTATTGCGAGCGTTATTATTAATTACTTTGTGCAGTGACACTTGTCTACAACTTTCAGAAGCACGGGCGCAATTTTGAATATTATCAAGTATTTTTAATTCAAAGTAACTTTAAAAATTACTGAAAACGATTATAGCGTTCTGATTATAGCGTTCGTAATTCTATCAATATAATTAATACTATATAAATAATATATCGGAAATATTTTAAATTTAAAATATATTTTAAAGTTAAATATACTTTAATTTATTTCGGATTTAAAATACTTCAAAAATAATATTTTTAATTATATTTAGAGCATTACAATTTGCAATTTTTTATAAAATTGTCAGTAACTTTTTAATATAATACTATAAATTTTTAAATTTTCCGTAATTTAATATTTTTATAAGATTTTGAAAGTGCATATTTTGATATTCCAGAAACGTTTTTGAAACATTGTAAAGATGTGATAGAAATTTTTTATTTTAATTAAAGAAGCGTTCTGTGTACAGGAATCTAAGTTAATAATATTTAAATTATAATATATTGTTAAATTAATAATAAAGAAGAGAAGATCGTGAGCTAGTGTGGATGAGTTATGAATTTTTGTATAATTCGCGTTGAATTCTAAAAACAATTGTTAAAATTACTTTGTAACAGTGTATTTAGACATTACAAAGGGCATAAGTTATTAGTTTTCGTGACGTTTTTATAAAAGCTATATATATATACATATATATATATATATATATATATATATATATATATATATATATATATATATATATATATATATATATATATATATATATATATATATGTTGTATATATATATATATATATAATATAAAATGTTTAAAACGGCACACTAATGTTTCTTTCAGGATCTACAGATGAACAAAACGTTGCGCCTAAATACTTCGACAGTCTTTAAAAAAAAGGAATGCATTATGAATAAAATCATGAGGCGAAGTTAAAATTTGTGCAATTCTTTCCTAATTATACATTGTACAAAATACTTTTAGACTTCTCTATTGACTTCGATAAGAGAATGGATTTATCTCAGTTGCACAATTAAACCTTTTTTTATGGAGTCAACAAATTACGAGCTATTTATAATTGCTAATGCGTCTCAACACAATAATTGGCTAAAAAGACCAGCAATTAAATTATTGATTCTCTGCCCTAATACGATATTTCGCATCATCTGTCGGACTGTTACAATCATTCAGAATATGTTAACGTATTGACGGACGCTATTCATACCATTACCATGTCGTCGTCCATATTGATAATCGTCGTAAACGAATTGTCTGCTGAACTTTGCCTTTGAACGGGCTTCTTCCTTACGAGCCCGTCTGTGATAAATAAAAGTAAAAGAAGATCACTCTTCTTTAATTTTTATGGTATCATCTTTGATGAATTCGAAGTAAGTTTTGCAATAATTATTTCCATGTTTCAGAATAAGTTATTATATACAATTATTATGTCAATAAGTTACTTACTAAGCTAGCCTCTCTCTCCCTTTCTTTAAGTTAATTATAATTAATATCATAAACCAAACATCAATGATGGAATATAATAATAATCAATAATCACAAACGTTGGACGTGTCGATATAAAACATTGATTTTTATCAAAATAATGATTGTTTAATAGTTTGTTCAATATTAATCAAATCACATTATAAAATCAAAAACTGTATTTTTCGTTTGAAAGCGAAAAAATTTCTGTCACTCGTATAAAATGTTAAAAGATTTCTCATATGTTCCATCAATTAGTAAAGATATAGAACAGAGCTATGTCGTACAGTTCTGTGACAATATTTTCAATATCTATGACAATTCTTATTACAAATTTTCTCACGAACATCGGTAGCGACCGTAAGTATTGTCATAGAACTGTACGACATAATTCTCTTCTTTATCTCCGATAACTGATGAACCAACCTAATCATAGTCATGGAATATATGGGAAATCTTTTGACATTTTATATGAGTGACAGATCATCTCGTTTTCAAACAAAAAATACACAATATTTAAGAGAGAGTGAGAGAGAGAGAGAGAATACGGAGAGAAAGATGTGATTCAGTCAATTTTCAGACGAATACTAACCTTAAGGCCACAAGGCTCGTAAAAAATGTCGTAAAAAAATTTGTATGTTTCGAAGTATATGTCTCCAAGCTCCAGCTTCCTTCCCTGGCAACCGCTCAATTATTATCTCGAAGTCCGAGCTCCGGCTTCTCTGGCAGCCGGAGCTCAAACTTCGATTCAAGACCACAATCAACCACTCACTTCTCCTTCCGGGATTGCGTGCACGCACAAAATTAAGAAAATGCAAAAGAATTAGAAACGGAAAAACCGGGCTACGTCCACCCGCCGTCAGAAGCAGAGAGAAAAAAAAGGTCCAGAAAACAAAACGCGAGAACCCGCGTCCGTGTCGTTAGCCGTGAGAGCCCCGCTGGCCGGTCGAGCGCTCCTTCAGCGCCTTCACACCGTGTCCCATTCAGAATGAACGTCCATTGCAGGTGCGCACAGATGTTTTATCTTTGTTGTTTACCGAATGTTAAACAAGGATAAAATGATGTCTTGGTGCACCTAGACATTCATTCTGAATGCAGCAGACTCGCTACAAAGCACGTTTATTTAAACAATATCATTTTTCTATATATACTAGAACAACACAAGCGCGCGCTAAGCGCGCGCCATTTATTTAATTTCATGTTTACATATAACTAAATATAAATAATAAGAATTTCAAAAATTATACATTCATGATTAAGAATAATACAGTTCATGATGACAATAACAGATCATGTTCTTGATGACAGATTATGAATAAATAAAAATAGAATATGATTTGATTTATTATTACCCTATGAGTAGACAATGTTTTTTAAATGTTTTATATATATATATATATATATATATATATATATATATATATATATATATATTTATATATTATATATATGTATATATATATATATATTATATATATATGTGTATATATATAATATATATATATATATATATACATATATATAATATATAAATATATATATATATAATATATATATATATATATATATATATATATATAAAACATTTAAAAATATATATATATAATATATATATATATATATATATATATATATATATATATATATATATATAATATATATATATATATATATATAAAACATTTAAAAAACATTGTCTACTCATAGGATAATAATAAATCAAATCATATTCTATTTTTATTTATTCATAATCTGTCATCAAGAACATGATCTGTTATTTGTCATCTGAATGTATTATCTTAACCATGAATGTATAATTTTTGAAATTCTTATTATTTATATTTAGTTATATATATATAAATATATATATATATATATATATATATATATATATATATTCTTTATTATAATGTCTTTTAAATATTAAAAAAATATTGTTTCCTGATAGGATAAATGTCTCTAAAATTATCATTAATAGTAGTATACGTTAATATCACATTCTTGTAATTGTACCCATATGTACAACTCTTTTATGTTTTTTATATAACCAAAATCTACAGAAAATTTAAAATTTAAACATGTTATAATTATTTAGTTTATAATTATTTAATATACAATAACGTTTATACTTAGCACGTGATATGATTGTATTTTTGTATTAAAAACAAATATTATACATAAGTCATCAACTTCCAAGCACACGAGATTATCATATCTCAATAACTTTTGAATCGATCAAGTTCTAAATACTCTCAAACGATGGGTAAAGTTTTACAATAAAAATGTTTTTATTTTTTCTATCCGTGTTCTATGGACAGAGATATCACAATGAAAAGTTCACTTTTAAAATTTTATTTTCTGAGATATACGTGGTCATTAAAAAAATCTTTTAACTTGTGTTCAATTGCATTCTTAATTTCTTTTGTCCTTCATTTAAAAATCTTCACATTTCCCAGTCTTCTTTAAATCCTTTCTATTTTCTACTTTTTTCCTATTTTACACTCTCACAATTCTTCTGCCTTCTTCTTTACATTATTTCACACTTAAAATTTTTACTATCAAAAGATTATGTACGCTTAATGAAATAGTAATTCTTAAAACACAAAATATTAATATATCGTGATAAGCATCTTTTATTAAAAAAACTTTCAAATTTGTGTAAAATTACATTCTTAATTTCTTTCAAATTTTATTTAAAACTTTACCTTTTCCACCTCCTTTAATTACTTTCTGCTTTCTACTTTTTACTTATTTTACACTCACAATTCTTTCTCCTTCTTTCTTATATTATTTCATATCTCTCCGTTTCTCTACCTTCATTGCACATATTTTAAAATCTTTACTAAAAGAGATAATGTTCTATTAAAGAAATTTTCATTTCTATAACACAAATCTTTATAACACGATATGATATTCAACCATTATTAAAAAGATCCTCAAACTCGCGTTCAATTGCATTTTTAATTTCTCTCCTTCTTTATTTACAAACCTTTACCTTTATATAATATAGGTATTCAAAGATTATTTTATTTTACATATATTGAGTGTTGTACAAAAATTACAAATTTATAAAATTTTAATTAACTTAAGCAAGTTAAAATATTAATTTTTTCTAAGATACAAATAAAAATATTTGTGGTTTTTAAAAAGGTTGAATTTTTCTTCAATTGGATTTTATAAATTCGCCATTTATATCTATGTGTTTTTGGAACTCATTGAGCTAGAATTTTATTAATACATTTGGGTGCTTGCATTTTATTATTTATAAACTTTTTTTTAATAATTTTAGTATTTTAAAATATTAAATATTAATTGTATCAATAATTATTTAAGAAGATAATTACTACAGAAATTTTAAAGAGATCTTTGTGTTGTTTATATAAACAGGCGTAAATAATTTAAAATAAATGACTAACTTGAGAAGATTATATGGGAATAATAACTGGAAATACGATCAACGTAAAACATGTTGGATTAGAATCTATATTGCAGGATCCGTGATACACGTAATAAATTAAACAATTTGTCGAAATAAACAGATAACATAGATAAAATTATATTAGAGAAATTTTTATTCTAATGACACAAAATATCAAAATATCATGTAATAGTAGCACATTATTAGAAAAGAGCCTTCAAACTGGTGTTTACTTGATGTCTTAATTTTTTTTTATTCATACTTTATTTAAAAATCTTAACCTTTTCAAACACGAACAATTACTTTCTCCTTTCAATTTTATTTCCATTCTACACTCCTTCGATACTGTCTCCTTCCTTCTTTCCTTTTTCTATTATTCTATTCAAAAATCTTTATCGTCTCCAACAACTTCAATTCCTTTCTCCTTTTAATTTTATTTCAATTCTAAACTCCTTTGATCCTTCCTCCTTCCTTCCTTTCTTCCTTTTTATAATATTCTATTAAAAAATCTTTACCATCTCCAATAGATTTAATTCCTTTATCCTTTCAATTGTATTTTCATACAAAATTCCTTCAATCCTTTTTCCTTCCTTCCTTCTTTTTTATATTATTCTATTGTATTTCTATACTTTCTTTCATTTTTAATACTAATTTTTAACAAACTTTACTAAAATGGATAATATTTTATTAGAGAAATTTTTATTTTTATGATAATTATCAAAATATCAAATAATATTCACGCATTATTTTAAAAAAACCGAACCAGTATTTAATAGAATTCCAAATTTTGTTTACCCTTGATTTAAAAACCTTAACCTCTTTAAACACCTTCAACTTCTTTTTCCTTTCAATTTTATTTTCT